>NC_080165.1:59625149-59742859 GCF_950295315.1 Erinaceus europaeus
AAAAAAAAAAAAGTTAATTCCTGTTTACATTCTGTTCCAAACCCAGTTTTGCCATTCCCCATTGTGTGAACATGTATCCATTTGAGGCTGATAGTTAAAGTTGCAGTGAACACTCACATGTGTGTTCTTGTATGGACATATGTTTTCATTCTCTTGGGTAAATACTAGGGGTAACTAGAATGCATGGCAACAATATTTCTATACATATAGAGAAATGATATAGAATTTTAAGTCTTATATGATTCTATGTGCAAATGTAAATTTTATGTATTTTAAGTCATATATGATTCTATGTGCAAATGTAAATTGTTTTCATGCAATTCTATAGGTAGTATAGTATATATTCATATAATTTATAAAAACTAAAACACATTGCGTAAAGTTTACTATCTTGGGCTGGCAAACTTACTCACCTGGATAGTGCACCTACTTTGCTATGCATGCAACCCAGGTTCAAACCCAACCCCCACTGCATTAGGGGAAGCTTTGGTGCTGTGGTCTCTTTCCCTCTTTCCCTCTGTCTCTCTTTCTATTTAAAAAAGTTGATCCAGAGCGGCAAAGCCCTGACGGTAGCAATACATACACACATACATACATAATCTTCTTAGGAAATCTTTACTATCTTAACCAGTATTTTAAATTATAATGCAGTTGTGTCAATTGTATAACCAATTTCCAGAATTTTTAAAAATTATGTCTCCTGGGTTTCACCACTCCAACTTTTCAGATAGAAAGAGCAAGACTGGGAGGCAGCGAAGGAGAAGAAAACAAACCACAGCACTAAATAAGGTAGAGGCTAGGCATGAACTTAGGATATGCACACAGAAAAACAATGTATTATTCCATTACCTTTCTGCAGAAAAATACAGGTTTTTCTGAGTCCCTTAGTCCCTTAGGCTTAAGTCTCTGCACAGCAGTCTCAGTGTTCTTGTCAAAACCAGAGTTACATAGCATCTCTCTGCCTGTCAGCTTTCACAGTCTCTATGGAAACTGGGGATCCTCAAGGCTGCTGACCAGTACTTATGTGGTCTAGTCCTTGTGCCTCCTCAGTCCCATCTCCCACTACTGTACTTCCAGCCCTGCTCCAGTCACACCCATTCTTTGTTCCGTTGAGTCTGTGACCTTGAACTGTTCTCCCTACCTGACTCAGATCACCACTAGACTAATGGCTCCACCTGCAGCTCTCTGCTCAGAGGTGTCATCATCAGGGAAGCCCTCCCAATGCAGTCCACTCTGCTCTCCACTGTCCTAACACCACATTTCTTAGCTGCCCAACCCTTCTTTTGGTTAAAAAATTGAGGTTATCTGAGTGGTCAGTACCACCCTCAGGCCAGCTGTAAGGAAGCTCAAAAGGCTAGGAACCATCACAGCTGTATTTTTAAAAACCTCAGCAGTATTTTATTTAATTTTACTTAAAATATATATCATTTATTTTATTTTAGTGAAATACATAAGGAAAGACAGATAGATAGACCAGAGCACTGCTCACCTCTGACTCATAATGATGCAGGGGATTGAACCTAGGATCTCAGAGCCTCAGACACGAAGTTCTTTTTGCCAGAGCATTATGCTATCTACTTAGCCCACAACTGTATTTATTTATTTACTTTGCCAGTGCAATGTTCATCTCTGGCTTATGGTGGCACCAGGGATTGAACCTGGGGCCTCTGAGCCTTAAGCATGAATGTCTTTCATGTTACCACTACACTGTCTCCCTGGCACCCACATACCTGTTTCTGTCCCCTTCACCTTCTCAGTGCCTGGCCTAACCCTTGACGTGGATAGATGCTGAATAAACACCCACTCAGTAAGTGAACTGACACACAAATAAGCAATATAAAGCTAAGAAAGGAAGGGAAAGCCATTGAAAAGCACTAACCCTGTTTATGAAAAACATTTGGAAAATTTTTTTTGCAAATCTCTTGTGGTTAGTGATGCCACCACCCATGACGCCCTGCTGTTGTTTCTCCTAGATGCGGCTTACCTCAATTCTCCCTCCAAGAGAGTGATCTTCCCTCGGGTGGAAGTGTACTGCCAGATAGAACTTGCCCTAGGCAATGAGCACCCTGAACGCAGTCAACCATGTCCCCAAACAGAACAAGCCAGTGTGGACAAGTCCACACAGCCTCAAACACTTTATGCTCCCAAAGGGAAAGGAAGGAATTGCCAGGGTCAACCTCTGTCCCCACTTGTGCAGACACCTGAATCCACCTGTGAGTGGCCCGTGGGGTCACCTGTTTCACCACCTGGGTCTCCATTTGGTCCGTCCCTTCGACCATTTCTATCACATTCTACAACTGACTTGCCACCTGGATCATCCCTGGTTGAGCATCTACCACCCATGTCACCACAGCAGCGGGGACAGTCAACCAGATCACCACCCAGATGCCCATCCTCACAGGCATCAGTGTCCCCCAGGCCATCTCTGGAGCCATCAGTTGTGGAGAAACCTCAAAAGTCACTCTGCACAGTATCACCTGCACAGCCACTTGTAGAAGAACTGGGCCCAGAACAGCCACAAGGTATGGTGTCTTCTGGCTTCCTGGGTCCCCTCTAGAAAACTGCAACAACACCTCCGTTGATAACCGTTACTCAGGGAGTGGGAGCACATGGGTGAAGTTAAGCAGCTTGGTTTAGAAGCTTTGCCTGGTATAAGGACAAACGACCACAAAGGAGTAGCGTACTTGGCATTTTGGTGATTCTCTAAGTTTGGTCCCTGACCTACAACAATTGTGTCACTTAGGAGCTTATAAGAACTCTGTGGGTAGGATCCAGCTGTTTGTTTTACAAGCCCTCCAGGTGATGTGTTGGCCCTCAAATTTGAGAATCACTGTTCTGGCTGATTTCTTTCTTTTCTTTTCTTTTTCTTTCTTTCTTTTTTAACTTTCTTTTTGTTGTCACTAGGGCATCACAAATCTCTGCTGACTTTTTCAGGTACAAAGATAGAGACAGAGACACAGAGAGGAAGGCACCACAGCACCAAAGCTTTCTCCAATGCAGTGAAGACCAGGTTGGAACGTGGGTTGTGTGTATGATGAAGCAGGAGAACTCTTTTTCTGGCCCTGTTCTAGTAGATTTTGATTGTGAAAACCACTATTCCAGGGTAGTGCTGTGGATTGAAACCAGTCCTAAAAGATTTATTACTAGCAAACAATAAAATGAATGCAGAGGTTGAGGGGAAGTGTTTAGAGATGTTCAGTGTTCAGTACCACCATAAACCAGAACTGAGCAGTGCTCTGCTCAAAAGGAAAAACAAAAAAAGGAATTATTAAGTACTGTATAACTAGAAAAACCAGAATGTTGATGGCTGTTGATACAGAATAGGATTTAGTCTCTCCAGGGAATAAGGAAGGCTGGAAGGTTTTTGGAAGTGGCAAATGAATTGAAATGGGCAGATTTTTATTTTTCTATGTTTTTTTTATTTATAAAATGGAAAGACTGACAAGACCATAGGGTAAGAGGGGTACAATTCCCACCACCAGAGCTCTGTATCCCATCCCCTCCCCCTGATAGCTTTCTTATTCTTTAACCCTCTGGGAGTATGGACCCAGGGTCATTATGGGGTGAAGAAGATGTAAGGTCTGGCTCTTCTGTAATTGCTTCCCCACTGAACATGGTCATTGGCAGGTTGATCCATACTGCCAGTCTGTCTCTCTCTTTCTGTAGTGGGGCAAAGCTCTGGAGAAGTGGAGCTCCAGGACACATTGGTGGGGTTGTCTGCCTAGGGAAGTCCGGTTGGCATCATGGTAGCATCTGGAACCTGGTGGCTGAAAAAGAGTTAACATATAAAGCCATACAAATTGTTGATTAATCATGAACCTAAAAGAATATTGCACATGAAGATTTGGGGTCTCCGTTTTGGAAATAGCTAGTAGGTCTATTTTAGGTATATTCCAAAGGGCCCATGACTTTATTAGTGTTTGCCTAAGCCTGACATCTGATATGCAAGTGTACCCAAGTTATTGACTGGGGAGATGATGTTATGGTTGGAAAAAGGGCTAGAAAGCTGGATCAGGGAAGAGAGTAGCTCCCAAATGTGGGATAAGTATATAAATATTGTTGGCTATAAACCACATCAATTTGTTCTGTGGCCCATATTCAGCGTAGGAGCCTATAAAACCTCTATAGGGCAGATGTACACATGCATCCATTAATTAAGGCAAAATATATGCCTTAAAGCAAAAGTGCACAATAGTCTGCAGTGAGTCAAGAAATGGGCAGATTTTTGACATTCTGGTTTTCTGGGTAATGGGATCAGATGGAGTAGAAATTGTTTTTTCATATTCTCTTTATTTTAGAAACTTAGACTCAGAGAAAGAAAATATGTCCAGTATTAAAAGGATACTTGTTTGACTTGGTCAAAACGGAAGTATGAGGGGTGGCAAATGATGACCGGAGTCAGGAGGACAGGGTCCATTTGAATGGTTCATCAGCCAGGTTTCCACAGTTATGATGGTGAACAGAGGGCAGATGAAATAGCTCACTTGTTGTTCAACAATTTGCTTGGCTTTGTATGTTAATTCTCTTTTCAGCCACCAGGTTCCAGATGTCAGCATGATGCCAACCAGACTTCCCTGGACAGACAACCCTGCCAATGTGTCCTGGAGCTCCGCTTTCCCAGAGCCCCACCCCACTAGGGAAAGACAGAGGCAGGCTGGGAGTATGGATTGACCAGTCAATGCCCATGTTCAGCAAGGAAGCAATTACAGAAGCCAGACCTTCCACCTTCTGCATCCCACAATGACCTTGGGTCCATACTCCCAGAGGGATAAAGAATAGGAAAGTTATCAGGGGAGGGGGTGGGATATGGAGATCTGGTGGTGGGAATTGTGTGAAGCTGTACCCCTCTTATCCTATGGTTTTGTTAATGTCTCCTTTTTTAAAATAAATAAAAAAGTAGAAACAAAAAGTAAGAAAAAAAAAAGAAAGAAATAGCTCACTTGGACAGTGTGCTGCTTTTGCCATGTGTGCCATCTAGGTTCCAGATCAGCTTCTACCAAAAGGAAGGAAGCTTCAGCACTGAGTTTTCTCTCGCTCTCTCTACCTCTCTGTCTCTACCATAAAAACAAAAAGTTATGTGGCAGGGGTAGATAGCATAATGGTTTTGAACAATGCTCTGGTAAAAAAAAAAAAAGTTAAAAAAAATTATGATGGTAAATGATAGCACAGACCAGCACAGTTTCCTTCTCTGCAGATTTGCCCCAAATCAACCTTAAGCTATTCTCTGGAATAGGCCTGATTCTTTGAGTCATAATGAGACAAAAATATCATTGGCCACAGGAACCAAGGAGGTAGCTGTGAGGTCCCAGGTCTGACCCCTAGTATCACAGATGACAGAGCAGTGCTCTGGTCTCTGCTTCTCTAGCTCATCAAATAAATTTAGAAACATATCAAAACATTGAGAGTCAGCAACACAATTCGGATGTAAATATAAGCATTTGAGACTAAGGGAGTTTTCTTTAGATTCTCACTTCCTATTGTGATTGCAAAAATGATGAAGCCCACCCCGCTGGCGCCTCCCTTGCTCATGTCTCCTGTCTTTTTACTTCCGGCTGTAGCTCCCCTTGCCTCTCTGAATCTACAGAGGACCATGCCCCTGGCTAGCGTAAAGAAACCCCCAAGCAAGCCTTCAGCAGTGTAAGTTTCTTCTTCATCAGGAACATGCTCTTCTCTGTGTTCAGGTGAGGGGTCCAGCTCACTGACAGCCCCCATCTCTTTAGCCGCCCTGGGGGCACTGGGGCCCTCCTTTCCTAGACTGCATGCTCTATGTCCGCCCTTTGGCAGCTCACAAGACTTCACCCCTCTTCGCTCTTCTTCAGTGAGGCAGTGAGCCTGTTTAGTGTCTCCCCTTCAGCTCCCTGCTGTGACCACTGGAGAATGAATATGCCTTCTTTGGGTCTCTGGGGGGAGCGCCTGACCTTACCCCACCTAATCTCACACCCTGGTGATGTCTCAATTCAAGAGGGCAGGTGAGTAGGCTGCCCTAGTTGTCAGCGGCCCCTGCACAGCATAAAACGAGGGACTCTAGTAAAGGCCTCTCTTAATCCTGATTAGTCTCCTATAGCATGAGGAGTCTAATATTCCTATGTCATAGATTATCCCCAGATCTTTTTTTTTAATAACGTACATTGATTAGCTGACTTGTGTAACATATTCCATCACTACCTTCACAACAATTATGAGCAGACCTAGAAATCTGTATGTATTAAAGCTTCAGGGGGACCATATTGCTTAGACTCCCCTGTTGGCTGTGTGCCCAGCCAGTGGAAGGTGCCAACAGAAAGGTGGAAGGTGGTCCAATGGTATTCCTCCCCACCTGAAACCTCATCCATCCTGCCTTGAGGCAGTTCTGCCAGAGGCTGGCCTCCCTGAGAAGCCAGCCTCTGGCAGAACTACTCTCCTTGGTTCTGCTCTATAGCACATATGCTATCCTGTTAGCTTATGAGACTTTTTGGAAGAGTCTGAATATACTTTATAATTTTGTGCTTGAGCAAAATGAGCCTATTTTGGTTCCACGATTTAAATCATGTTAGGCAGAGACATAACCATCTATGAGTTTAATTGAGTTTCGGTTGACATGCTGGTACATTGTGCTTAGATTGCTGTTCATTGATTACAGAATAAAAGCTCACTGGGAGCCCCTAATGCTCCACCAGGATACAGGACCTGGCTGTTGCCATTCCACCTTCTGAGCTGCAGCAGGGCCCCAGTAGGGGGAGGACACAGGATTGAGGGTTGGGTGGTTGACAGGCCACTGTTGTTGACAGGCTTCATCTCTTTGCACAGGGAAAGCCCTGCGGAAGACCCCCACTGGGAGAACAAGATCTTTAAAAAGAACAAACAGAAGACAAATGGTACCAGAAAAGGCTTGCTGAGGCACCCAAAAGCCAAAAAAGCCGATGGCAAAGTGCAGTGAGCATGACTAACACTTGTTCCAGCCCGGGGAGGGGTGGGTGGCTCTGGGAACAGACTGCAGGAAGCTCATGGGGTTAGAAGCAGATTTTGGGGTTGGACACATCCAATATAAAAATCTCTCCTGGGTGGGGAGATAGCATAATGGTTATGCAAACAGACTCTCATGCCTGAGGCCCCAAAGTCCCAAGTTTAATCCCCCACACTACCATAAGCCAGAGCTGAGCAGTGTTCTGATGTTTCTCTCTCTGTGTGTCTCTCACTCTCTGCATCTCTCTCAAAAATAAAATAAATAAAATATTTTTTATTATTTTTTTAAATATTTATTTATTCCCTTTTGTTGTCCTTGTTGTTTTATTGTTGTAGTTATTATTGATGTCATCGTTGTTGGATAGGACAGAGAGAAATGGAGAGAGGAAGGGAAGACAGAGACGGGGAGAGAAAGAGACACCTGCAGACCTGCTTCACCGCCTGTGAAGCGACTCCCCTGCAGGTGGGGAGCCAGAGGCTCGAACCGGGATCCTTACGCCAGTCCTTATGCTTTGCGCCACATGTGCTTAATCCACTGTGCTACCGCCTGACTCCCTATAAAATATTTTTTTAAAACTCTCTTCCATATGAGCTCAGATCTAGAGGGATGCAGAGGTCACATAGGCGCCTAAGCTGAATATGGGCCCCAGATCACATCAAATTGATGGGGTTTACAGTCAACAATATTTATACTCCTTTCCTATATTAGGGAGCTACTCTCTTCCCTGATCCAGCTTTCTGGTCCTTTTTCCAGCCATGACATAATCTCCCCAGATAATAACTTGGATCTACATGCATATCAGATTTCAGGCTCAGGGGAAAAAAGAAAAAAAAAAAAAACTAGTATAGCCACAGGCCTATATTTGGAATATAACTAAAATATGCCTACTAGCTATCTACAAAATGGAGGACCCCCTAACTCTTCATCTGCACTATTCCAGCCTTTAGGTCCATGATTGGTCAACAATTTGTTTGGCTTTATATGTTAACTCTCTTTTCAGCCTCCAGGCTCTAGATGATAACATGATGCCAACCAGACTTCCCTGGACAGACAACCCCACCTATGCTTCCCCAGAGCCCCACCTCACTAGGGAAAGACAGAGGCAGGCTGGGAGTATGGATTGACCAGTCAATGCCCATGTTCAGCAGGGAAGCAATTTACAGCAGCCAGATCTTCCACCTTCTGCAACCCACAAGGACCTTGGGTCCATACTCCCAGAGGGTTAAAGATTAGGAAAGCTATCAGGGAGGGGATACGGAGTTCTGGTGGTGGGAATTGTATGGAGTTGCACCCCTCTTATCCTACAGTTTAGTCAATGTTTTCTTTTTATAAATTTTTTTTTTTAAAAAAAACCTCTCTTCCAAGAGGCTAGGTGGTGGTGCACCCTCTAGAACATACATGCTACCATGTACAGGGACCCGGATTCAGGCCCCCGTCCCCACCTGCCGAGGATAAGCTTCATGAGCAGTGAAACAGTGCTGCAGGTGTTTCTCTTCCATTCTCCCTCTCTACCTCTCTTTCCCCCTTCTTATCTCTCTGTCCTATCAAGTAAAAAGAAAGGGAGGAGGGGAAATAATAATAATAATAATAATAACAATAATAACAATAATAATAAATAATGTCTCTGTTCTACCACAGTCTCGTGCTGTGAGTATACTAAGGGCTCTGTATCTCTCTGAGCCTCTGCTTCCTGATCAGTAAAATAGGGAGAACACAAATATATATATATATATATCTGTTTAAAGAGATCGGCTGTGTGAATTACCTTGCAGAGTGAAAGATGTGTGATAGCACTCACTAAATAGTATATACTATGATTATGTAACTCCCAAGGATTAGCTACTTACCTCTAAGCTTCTTCTCCTGTTCCTTCTTTTTTTCTACCAGGGTTATCACTGGGGCTTGGTGCCTACACAATTCCACCATTCCTGGCAACCTTTGGCTTTTTTTTTTTTTTGATAGGGGGTGAAAGACAGAAAGAGATAGAAGGAGAGGGAGACAGAGAGAAGGAGAGACATTTGAAGCGCTGCTTCACTGCCTTCTAAGGGGAGGAATCCAGGACTTGAATTCAGGTCCTTGCACATGGTAATGTGTGCTTTTTACTGGGTGAACCCTTACCCCCATACCTCTCAACTTCTTGATAGGACTGTACATAAAAACCATATGAGGCAGCAGGGTGCTGAGTTGATCTTAATATGCAGGGCTCCTACCTGCTGCTGTCCTACAGCTGAAAGCTATAACCACTGTTGTTGATTCTTCCCTTTTTTTCTTATGTGATTTTTTGTTTGTTTTAAATATTTATTTATTTATTCCCTTCTGTTGCCCTTGTTGTTTTATTGTTATAGTTATTACTGTTATTGTTGTTGATGTCATTGTTATTGATGTCATAGTACAGAGAGAAATGGAGAGAGGAAGGGAAGACAGAGAGCTTGTGGAGCAACTCTCCTGCAGGTGGAGAGCCGGGGGCTCGAACCAGGATCCTTACACAGGTCCTTGCACTTCACGCCACCTGTGCTTAACCACTGTGCTACCGCCCAACTCCCATCCTTATGTGATTTGTAAAGAGGTTTTATTATGAGTTTTATGAACTTCCTCCTAAAAATCAGGCATATAAACTACTCAGATAATGAAAAGCTACTGGGGCCCACTGAAGGCCCCAAAATGTCCTCCCTGTTGCCACAATTTTTTTTCCATGAACAATAGTTTTATTAGTCTCTCAAATATATATTTTTTGGGGGGAGAGACTTAAAATGTATTTGGTTGTAAGTTATACACAATGTGGTTGTAACTTGGCTTTTAAAAGATCACCATACAATTTATATATGTGTTTAAAACATTTGCAGTAAGAAATGCTGCATCTAGCTCCATGGTTTTTGGACTTGTGGAGCTCCAGCTGGCTAAGCCAACTCTACCATTGGGCTATTGCTCTGTTTGGCTTTTGGCCATATGTTTTTCTTCTTCGAATTCCACTGACGGGTGTCTTAGGCCCAACCCCTGGTCCTGCTGGCTTCTTGCCACAGGTGTTCCTTCTAATTCCACTGATGGGTGTTTCAGCCCAGGCTGCTGAGGCCCCAGGCATAGGTTGCTTCTTAATGTGCTGGGGAGTGAATCATCATCAGGTATAGACTAGAGAATAGCACAGTGCAATTTGAAAGTTATCCAAGAATATGCAAATCGACATTCCAGCATTTCTCCAAAGAGGGCTTTTCAACTTCTTATGCTGTCATTGATGTAACCTGTCAGCCTTCATTGAGTACTTGCTAAGTGTCAAGCACCCTTTGGGCCTCTGGGGATATTAAATACAGATTCAACCCAATTTCAACTTTTAAGATACCGCCCCCAGATGAACTTTATACCACAGACAAGAACAAAGTTTATTAATTTTCTGAATTGTGAGTTTCATGTAAAACAAGTCTTGCCCCACCCCCACCCCCTCTCCTCAGCTCCAGCTTGTGCTAGTGCAGGGAATTAATTGAACCTGGGACCTTGGAGCCTCAGGCATGAGAGTCTTTTTTGCATAACTATTATGCTATCTCCCCAGCCTGAAAGTCATAGTTTTTGAACTAAATCATAACATTGTTTTAACTTTTCTATATTTTATTATTTATTGAGGAAATGTCGCTTTGTAAGACCATGTTGTCACAGGGTTTTTTATGTCCCCAATATAGGTGTCAGCATTCTTCACGTACCACCAAATTGCCATCTCCCTTCACCATAGGACCCTTGCCCTTTAGTTCTTTCCAACCTCTACTGTCTTCCCCATAATATTGTATTTTTCTAAGTCTTATTATTTTTAGAAGGCTTTTTAAATTCATTTATTTGATAAGACAGTGAAATTGAGAAGGAAGGAGAGACAGGGCTAGAGAAATAGAGATACTTACAGCCCTGCTTCACAAGTAGAATGAGTCCATCTTGTTCAAGGTGTCATATCTCCAAGGTGTGATCATAGGTGTCTTCCTCCAGCTTCCCAAAGAAGACAGATACTAGTCTGGGGCGATACAACAGATGAAGAGAGGCTAGAAACACAGGTCAGCTCACCTTCTCCTACCTCCCATCTCACTTCTCACATGTGTTTCTCTAACTTCTCTCACTCAGGTCTGCTTCCTACCCACTTGACCTGCTCTCCACTTCTGACACAGTGTGGCTCACCTACAGGCCTCATCCCAGCCGGACTCAGGAATACAGCTGCCCCCAGGTGTGGAATGCCCCAGGTGCCCAGAGCAAGGCACTGACTGCCCTGTCCCTTGATGCTGTGGGCCCCTGAGCCCTCTCTGCCCCCACTGGCCTCTTCCTGGTCACAGTCAAGATCAGCACAAGGCCAACCACATAATGTTGTGTCCCCTGAGAAAACAGCCCCTTCCCTGAGAATTTGGCTACTGGCCAACTGCTGGGAGATTGTCACATCCAGTGATTTAGTTTGAGCAATTGTCTGCTGGCTGCATGTGAAAAGCAAACAGAGTTACAAAACTGGAAAGAGAAAATAAAGAAATAATACAAATAACTAGTATATGACATATGTATGGCTATGGAACGCCATTTGTACTAACTGGTAGTCTTGTTCAGTGTGCAGTCTGCACAACTGTACTCAGTACTCTGGAAGCCACTCCACTCTGTCCCCTTCCTGGAAAAACCAAGGTTTTAAAAAATAAAAGATAAATGTATTTGTCATTAAGAGAGAGAGGCAGCCGCAGCATCATTCTGGCACATGCACTGTTAAGAGATTGAACTTAGCACCTCACACTTGAAAGCCCAACCCTCTAACCACTGTGCTATCTCCCACACTATAAAAAACCAAACCTTAAACTTGTGCCATATGTAAATTAAATGTTTCCAACAGTCCCTTATCAACTTATTTTCTGCAATAAAATAGACCCTTCTAGAATAAAGTAACCCTAGGATGGGGAGAGAGCATAATAGTTATACATAAAAATTTCCATACCTGAGGCTCTAAGGTCCCAGGTTCAATTCCTTGCATCACCATAAGCCAGAGCTGAGCAGTACTCTGGTTAAAATCTACTAATGGGGAGTCAGGCAGTAGCACAGCGGTTAAGCGCAGGTGACACAAAGTGCAAGGACTGGCATAAGGAACTTGGTTCGAGCCCACGGCTCCCCCACCTGAAGGGGAGTCGCCTCACAAGTGGTGAAGCAGGTCTGCAGGTGACTGTCTTTCTCTCCCCTCTCTGTCCTTCCCCTTCTCTCTCCATTTATCTCTGTCCTATCCAGCAACAACAACAATAATAACTACAACAATAAAACAAGGGCAATAAAAGGGAATAAATAAATATTTTTTAAATCTAATGATGATGATACAATAGAATAAAGCAACCTCCCAACAGACTTTTGATATAAATAGAGGTTTCTCATTTCTGTACCTCAAGTTGACTCTAAACAGCACTGGGCTACTCGCTCAGGGCTGCCCAAAGCTTAAGGAGCTGTAAGAGATATCTTATTGAAAAGAAGGTTCGAGATAATGGACTCCAAAATGACAGAGTTTTTATGTCCTTTTTTTTTCAGGAAGCTGTGAGCCAAGAGAGAAAGTCTGAACTGGAATGGGAGAGAAGCTGAGGACCTAGATGGAGTCTTCCCAACTCTGCTCTGACATCCTTCCTCCACCCTAGGATTTTAGGGACCATGGGTGACACCCACTACCAAGGCTGTTGGTGCAAAAGATCCTGCTCCCCCTAAGCTAGCATCTTCTTGTCTAAATATCCTCTCAGCCTCCCTGAGGTCCTTCCAGCCTTCTAATGATACAACACCAGACAGACTAATGCATGGACATGTGAACACTGGACAGACTGATGAAAATAGAAGTCAGTGGTGAAAAGATGAGTATCAGCCCCCCTGCATCTGGTCCACAGAGCAAAACTCTTTCCAGTCAGACAGAACTGAGCCCTGGAACCACTTTACTCTTTTCTGTGGTAGCTAAAGACCAAGTTCTTCTCATGTCTTGGTTTTAATTCTCACAGTACACTGAAAACTTGACTTGGAGCCACTGGACTTTGTTTCATCTGCACCCTGGAATCTTCTGGTATGGCTGTCTGGGTGGGGCTGGGCATCAGCATCTTTAAAGCCCTCCAGGGGTAGTTAATACCTTGTTGCATGGGCTGCCCTGGACTTCCCCACAGCCTGGCCGTGGATGAAATGAGACATGGAATGTCTAGCTAGGATCAAGGTAGGCTGCTTGTCACTCATATACTAGTGAAAATGGTCCACTTTTAGGAAACTAGCCTTCATTTTTCCGGAAAAAAAAATTATCCCCAAGGTTGGGTGGTAGTTCATCAGGTTGAACATACACAGTATCATGCACAAAGACGCAGGTTCAAGATCAGGTCCCCACCAGCAGGAGGGAAACTTCATAAGTTGTGGACCAGTGCTGTAGGTGTCTCTCCTTTTTATGTCTCTATTTCTGTCTCCCACCCTCTACCAAAAAAAAGAAAATGGCCATCAGGAACAGCAAAGTCATGCTGGCACTTAGCCCTTAGCATGTGTTGACCTTGGTGATAAAAAAGAGAGAGAAAATTAGCCCCACTGCTTTCTAGGAAGCAACTAACCTCTAGCCCTAGACAAGGCCAATAAGGAAGCCCAGGCTGCCCATAGGCCTTGGATGCATTTGTTTAACAAATCCTGGATGCATACTTCAGGGGGCTGGAGGGAAGATACCCGCCCCCTATGGGGCTAGGATCCTTGAAGAGGACATATGCAAAGTTAAACCATGGGGAGGGGTGGGGTCTTATGGAAACAGGCCTTGGCAGAGGACCATGTCAGGGAACCTGAGTAGGCACAAGCTCCCATCTGCCTAGAAGAGTCTACCTGTGCCTTTGAGAGGCCTGAAAAGAAACAGTCTCAGAAACTTTTGCGTCCTCTGTCTTCAAGGGAAGTGCCCTGGGCTTATAGGAGGGACAGGGTAACCCAGTTCTCTGAGATGTTATGATTGCATATCTTTGACTCTCTTCCAGGGCTAGGCTTGTTGTTTGTAGATGGTTGTGTGCCTAGAGAACCAGAGACATGGCAGGGGGCAGGCAGGGGGATGGGGCGGGTGGGGGGAGAGTGAAGGCAAAGGCTCAGTCTTATACAAGCAGTGCATGCTTATGCTTTGGTACAAAGAGACAGTTGAATATAAAAATGGTTGTTTTCATTCAGAGCCTGTATTTAGAGTCCAGACACTCTTATGCCACAATTATTCTTTAACTGAGTGCTTGGCATTTTAAAAATGTATCTGTATTTTTGTGGAGCTAGGGCCTCATGCATATGTGATTGTACTGCTCCGAGGCCTCTTTTGCATTGGGAGGAGGGGGAGAATAACACCAGAGCTTTCTCTGGTACCATAGCACCGCCTATGTGGTGCCAAGACTTGAACCTGGGCTCGTGGCAAGAGAGGTGTCCTGCCCCATGAACCATCTCTTCAGCTCAGCCCTGCACATTTTATTTCACTTAATTGCCTTTCCCCCCACTTTGGGATAATTAAGAGAATAGTTCCTATGATAGTTCCAGGACTGTCAGATAAAATATTGGACCTTGCTAAAATTGAACCTTAGGTAAATATGTACCCAGCACTACAATTACTTGTTTTATATCTGAAACTCAAATTTCACTGGATCGCCACTTTTATGTGCTAAATTTGGCAAACCTCATTAGTCCCTCTCTCCTTTTTTATGTCCTTAAAACAACACTAATGGATTTTAGTTACATGTCAGTCACTGTGCTTTGAAAATGGGGGTTTCGGCTGATGTCAGACCATGGCCAGATTCCCTCTGGCCTTCCAGAAATGCACATCTGAATGACAGCTACAACAGACCTCCTAGTAAGCCATGGCCACCCCAAACTCAGACTGTTCAGAGTTGACCCCATTATCTCTGGCTGGACAACTTGGCCTCCTAACTCCTCATAGTAGGCATTTAGGTTGTGTTCTAATGTCACTTGCCCACTTTTCAAAAACTTTTTAAAGCATCAGGGGCTTGCAGTGTTCTGCAAGCCCCATGTTCTGCAGTGCTCTTGAAAGTCTTTGCAGTGTGATTCTCAGGGGGATAGCTTTACACAGCCTCCCACCACCCTGTAGTCCTACCTCTGCATAAGTCTCATAGCCAGTGAAGTCTGTAGCTGTCTGGAGGGTAGGGGTTGTGTCTTTTCTATTTGTATATTCCACAGAGCTAGCATCATACCTAGTACATAGTATGTGCTCAATAAATATCAATTGAATAAATGGGTTAAACAATAAGGAAGGGAGCATCAAAGCAGAGCTTGTTGGAGCAGGGACCCATCCTGGTTCTATTTGTAGCAGACTGTGTGACCTTGAACATGGCACCTCTTCAAGAAGCCTTTGCTTCCTTGCCTGAGGTGAAGAGAATAAGGGCTTTTCTCTGCCCACCTCAGAGCAGTGTGGTGAGCCCTCAAGGACTGGGGAATTGTCTGAAGAGAAGGCAAGGTGTGTTCACTAAAGGACCCCTTATATGATTACAGTTTTCATCCTGGTTCTGAGTGGCATTGTTTGGGCACCAGAGTATCAGGACCAGTGAAAAATCTGATATGGAGTTGGGACTGGTCTTGACTTCTCTGGACAATGAATGGACTCAGGAGTCCCACAGTTGTAGAATCTCAGGCTGGGGTAGGGGAGTATATCTTATTTCCAAGGTTGCCAGCCTGTGGGCACTGGACTAAAACCTAATGCCCAATCCAGAGCATTTTTTTCTCTGTGCATTAGTATCTATGTGACCCAGTAATTTGGAGAGCATCCAAGGAGGACCCCCAAGCAGAGGCAAAGAGATTCACTCCCAAAGTTCTACATCCCCCAGACAGGCCTGGATGTGGCAGACGGGGTTGCATCTCCACTGTCAACAACCCAAGCAAGACCTTTATGCAAATCAGCTTCTTTATTTGTCACATAAACACAGTACAAAAGTGAGACTCAGATGCCAGCATCATAAACTCATACCAAACATGCACACATTGTAAGAATTTCACTGTAAGTGAGAAACTGTACAGAAGGTGCCTGACCTTCATTACAAAGCCAGCTTTGACTCTTCAGAGTGTGGCCCTGTGAACACGACCTCAAATAAATTCATAAATAAATCAATTCTCCCTCAACACTTAGAAGCAACAATAAAACAAAATGGCTTGCAAAATATGCATAGCTGAACACCCTAATTTTGCCTCAAATTTGAGACCAGTCTCGTCCACACATGCAGGGCTTCTCTGCTTGTATCTTCACCTCCCCACCCAGCCCAGGGTGCTCACCACAGGTTAAACACAGCAATGCAGTACCCACAGGGGGGAGTAACAAGACTAAATTCTCCTCCCGATTTTAACATCCTTTCCTTGTGGCCACTTGGCCCAGATGTCTGTTTCTACACTTATGTGGCAAGCACATAGATACACAGATAATGACCATGGGACAGATTGTCCATTTGAGTCAAGTTGTTGTAAATGTCCAGCTGTGTAGAAGGCAAAACCTCTAGCAGTCACCAGCTCACCTGGGAGCAAAACCAAAAGGGGACTCCTTTCTCAAGATGCTTTACTGCCATCAGCTGGAAAGCTGCTGCCATCAATCTACAAACCCATAAAGTGTGGGAAGTGACTAGCCCTTCTTGCATAATCGTGTCCTTGAGCAGTGCACTCCCACAAAACCATTCATGGTGATACAGCCTAAAGCTCTTCTTAATTCCTGAAACCTCTCCAAACTATAGCTCTGACACAACTTGCATGCATCCATAACGTACATGTGGTGCTATGCATTTTCAGAACTCTTTATACCTATTTTGTCGAACTCTTGAAAACTCCCTACAAGATGGCAGAGGTACAAAGCATCAGCTTTATTCCTCTGATCATAGAATCATAGGACACAGTGTTGAAAGGATTCTGAGAGACCAGGGACCCCACATTATATAAGTCTCCCACATCTGGGGTCTCCAGAGTTCTGGGCATGTACCTACAAATCCACATGGGTATTAAGCACTGTTGGTAATTTTAATATATTGTATATTGCACATGGACACTCGTCTGTTTAAATGCAGGTGGATATTCTAGGTTGAGCTAACGCAAACATTTAGTTTCAAAACTAAATTTCATTCAAAATTAATATCTGAAAGATGTCAGAAGGCCTTCTACATGGTAGTGGGCATATTTTCAGGTGCCATGGATAAAAATAATATAAATAAATAAGATCAGAAATGTAATACTCTTCAGAAAGAAAGTGAAAACCAGGAGGGTCACTGATGGACATATAGGATTCACCTGTGATGAATCCAGAACGCAAAGTACTCTGGGCCCAGTATTTTGAACTAATGTCTGTGGAGTTTGCTCCCCCATTTCCTCCCTAGTACTGAATTTACAAACAGAATCACTGATTGCACAATTCCAGCTGAGGACCCTGTGAATGACTGGGTCTCAGGAGTTCTCCCCTTAATCCATCCATTCATTCTCTTGGGAAAGACTCAAAGCTTGCCTCCAGCTCAAAGCAGCAAAAGTGCTCATACAGTGTCTACAGAGAGATTTCAGCATGACAGAGCCAGAAGGGATCTAACAGGTTACCAATCCAGTTCAGAATCTAACTGAGGTTTGGAGAGTCGACAAGTTTCAGGTAGGTCAGCAGGTGGAGCCCTGTCCTCTTAACTTCCAGTCCAGTGTTTTTTTTTGTTTGTTTGTTTTTTCCCCAATGTGGCCTCTGTCTTCCATTCTACGGAAAAATGCCTGTGGATTCTCCAGACTCAGCAAGCCTACAGTGGTGCACACAAAATGGCGGTCTAGTCTCATGTTTAGTTGTATCTGTGAAACACTGGATTGAAACATCAGGAAGCATCTTCAGAATTTCTTGTCTAAAGCTGGCAATTGTCTAGTTTAAGGGAACTTGAGTCAAAGGTACAGCTTTCAGTCTGGACTTTGGATATCAGGACTTGTGATTTTCTGGGGAGAGAACAAGACAAGTTTTAGCCATAATCCAAATATTTGTAGACCCCAGTGTGATAACAGGCTTCTCATTAACCCATCTGCACACCATGCTAACTCCCCCCTCTGGCCTTATCTCACAGAGCCCTGCCTTTGAAAAGGTTCTTCTGACCCCTCAATCCATCTACAGCCTTCCCATCCTCAGAACTGATATTTTCCTAACACACAAAGTACTTGAGTCACTCCATAAACTATTACCTAGCTCATTCTTGATGGCAGGTTATCTGTGACATTCCCATTTTCTGAGAGAAGACAATGAGGCTAAGACGTGAGAGGTCTGAGATCACAGGGAATTTCTACCAGGAAGACAAGCCAAAGTGGAACATTTGTATGACAAGGTACAATATGAAACAATGCCCACTTTCTTGAGAGACTTTTCCCATGACTTCTAAAGGCAATTCCAGGAGAGGAAGAGAGAGTGTGATGCTGACATCACTGCAATAAAGATCTGGTCCCCCAAGGGAACCTTAAGCATATGGAAGTTCAGTTCATGTTTATTCAACTCTGACAGAGTGTGTCATTCCTTTACAGTCACACCTTCATTCAGTAGATTCTGAACTATACATCTGGGTCACATGCTTGTAAACAGGTGATCTTAAGTGAACTTGGAAAGGATGGAGGAAACTGTTTATCAGAAGCTACCAGGACTCAGAAAACTCAGATATTTAAAAACATTATCGATGGGAGTCGGGCAGTAGCGCAGCGGGTTAGGCGCGAGGCACAAGGACTGGTATAAGGATCCCGGTTTGAGCCCCCGGCTCCCCACCTGCAGGGGAGTCACTTCACAGGCGGTGAAGCAGGTCTGCGGGTGTCTGTCTTTCTCTCTCCCTCTCTTGTCTTCACCTCCTCTCTCCATTTCTTTCTGTCCTATCCAACAACGATGACATCAAGAACAACAACAATAATAACTACAACAATAAAACAACAAGAACAACAAAAGGAAATAAATAAAATATTTTTTAAAAGATAAAAAACTTAAAAACAAAACAAAAACATCAGCGATAAATATTCTCTCTAAAGGGACTGTCTCAGAGCCTTAATGGAAAGGAGATTAGGAGGGAGAAACAGAGAAAGAATGAGAAAGAGAGAGAGAGAGAGATGTCAGGAGAGAGTCTGATTTTAATTAATCAACCAAGGCAAGATAAGCCAAGGAATGATCATTTCCTGAAAGCCCTTCCAGAAACAAGCATCTCATGATCATACATATACCTTCATCATGTAGTGCTCCTTTGCTTTGTTGTTGAAATTATATTCAGTATGATACCCTAGAACTAGGAAGTCAAGTTGAAGAACCCATGAGACAGTAAGACAAGCTAAGGTAGTACCTAGTCCAATATTGTACATTAACATCAAAGAATATAGGCCAGGGGAGACAGCATAATGGTTATACAAAAAGATTCATACTGGATGCTTCAAAGCCTCAGGTTCAATCTCCTGCACAAACATAAGCCAGAGCTGAGTAGTGCTCTGGTCTTTCTATCTCTCTTATTAAAACAAAGCAAATTAAATGTATTTAAAAAATATAAGAATACGCATACAGTTGGAAGCTGAACCAAACAAAGAAGACGCCACTTACCAAGTAAAGTCAGTGAGAGTTTTGGAAAAGAGAAAAATGACTGTGGTGTAGACTTGGTTCAGGCCTCAGCAAAGAATAAACATTTCAGATGGCCTCCCAAATCCTTAACCAAGCAAGAATGGGGAGAGGACAGAAAATGGGTCCTGTGTTGACCCTGAGCTAGCTGTCATTTGGTCTGGATTGTCCTTTCTTACCTGTTGGTCTTCTTTGTATGAGAACTGGCTGCAACTGTGTCTTCGACCATACTGTCCAGCAAAGTCCATGAGGCTGATGACATTGTGACTGTTATTACCAGCAAAGTTGTCAGGCAAGTTAAGGAATTGGCCAGCTTTCCCTGGAATCCTTCCTGAGACAGTGGAGCGGGTCTCCTGGCTGTGCAGGATGGCCACCAGCTTTTGATGATAGGAATCTAAGATCTCTCGAAAATACCTCTTGTGGCTGGGGTGTTGCTTGATCTGGAAACAGAATTGAAAGCCGACCATCAGTGTTAACTTCAGGTAGCTTCTCCTTCCGGTTTCCCTTGTCCCAATGCCATGCAGTCTGGCTGTTCTCATGATCTCTGGAATGTGTCCCCCTTGTTGAATGCCTCTATTACCACTCCCACCCCCTGACACACACACTGTCCCAGAATCCATTTCCAATGGTCCAGGTCTAAAAATCAGGACAATAAAAATGCAGGCTTTGGAAGCAGATAATTGACACTGAAATTGCATTCTTTGAGCCTGTTTGGTCCTGTGTAAATGGGGGCAATGATGCTCATGCAGAGTAGATGTCAGATGGATTCTAGCTCCCACCCTATGCCTCCTCCTCTTAGTACCTTTATGTCTTAGATTGGGTTCCCCCAGAGACAAACCCAGTGGTAAGAACTCAGGCACAGCTAACTTACTTGGTGGTGAACCCCAGAAAACATTGATGTAGGATTGGAGACCCTGAACAAGGATGGGAGGATAGCTCAAACAGGAATTGACCCTCTTCCCTGATACTGACAGCTGATGCCCTCAGAGCACTCCAGGAGCTGGTGCAGAACATACTCCTCAGAGTAATCTCCCCCAGGGGTAAGAGAGCTGGGGTATGTATACTCCAGCTCCTAGCAATCTTTGGTTGAAGGCTGCTCCTGGGGAACTAGAGGGTGTTCCGAGTGTCTCTGGTGGCCAATCCTAAGACCAAAGAGTACAAGTGCTGGCATTTGGAGGTAGGACTAGTGTGCATTATGATGAGAAGGTGAGGTGCCAAGAAAATCCACCATACTGATGATTTATTTCTGACTTGGTACCTCTCTCTATGCCACCTGTGTGGTTTTTTTTCTGCAAGGTTTATATGTTTTTATAAGGGAAGGGAGCCATCTATTCTATCTCACAGAGAAAAAGAATCTAAAACTTTGAAAAAATTAGAGACCATATGGATGCTGAAGTATGTGGCCAAGACACAGAGAAGGAAGAGTGAAGGATGAGCCTTGTGTGGCTGGCAGGCAGGCAGGATTGGGGGAGTGCTTCCAGGGAGGTGAGAAGGGAGCTGGATCTGGATTAGAGGATTTCCTGACTGGCAGAGGGAGCTATGTGAGCTTCATATTCTTTTAAATCAACATTTCTCTCATTTGCTACATGTCTGGCATTTTCTATATATACATTAGACTTTGTCAAATAGGTATCTGTCACCTGTTTTGCAAAGAAGAAATGGAGATTCAGGAAGGTGAGGGGACACGCCCGCAGACACCCAGATGTTAGATGGGAATTAAACTCAGGTCTCAGATGTGGGTTGATGAGCCTCCCCCCACCCACTCACCACTCACTATTGACTTTAGGGGTGCTGAGCACTCCTCACCTGCTCCCCCAACTCCTCACGCACTTCTTGGAAAAGGTCATGCAGCTTCTGAATGGTCTGGCCCACTGAAGAAAATAGAGAAAGATTGAGGGAATTGTGACAGGTTCTGCAACATTTTCATTGATCACAGACATTATTTTGCCTCTAAAATGCATCCCACAGATTAGTTATGAAGAGAAAAAGAATAAACCTTCCCTGAAACTAGGGTTGAAGCATGAGGGCTATTTGTGTTTGTTTTATAGAACTAGAAGGGCCTTTGGCCTGCCAAGCCTCATGGATCACCCCAGTCAGATCTACGTCACAGACAGGAAAACTGAGACCTTCTACTACCCTTTCTCCAGGCTACAGGCAGCATGCTCAGGAGTGAGAGGTGGGAGCAGGAGCAGCTATCAGAATGCAAAGAGCAGCCATGGCTACTGATGTAGGGAGAATGCACCCATCAGCCTGGGCTAGAGACCAAAGGATGCAGGTGCCTTCATGTACCAAGAGCTCATTGTAATTGTTCAGGAAAGCTGTGACACTATGAGCCGTTTGAAGTAGACCAAGGTAGGAATAGTGATAATACAGAAGGCTGCAAGTGCTACACACCCAGTTGAAACGTCAGTCCTGCCTCTTGCCTGCCCTTCTCGAATCTCCCAGAGTGTTTATCGACTGCCTTCCCACTTCTCCACTCAGATTCAGTCTGGGAAACCCATACAAAAGAGAAGCTCGAGGACAACAAAAGGCAGGGTGATACTAACCAGGTTGACATGTTCCCTCTTCTGGTTTTTGGCATCTGGCTAGGGAAGATCCGACTCTTCCCCCTTTGGTGGGCAAGGACGCCTGGAACACAGTGTCCTCCAGATCTGAGGGAAGAGGGAGGGAGTTGGTGTGAGTATGTTTGGTAACTGTCAAATCCACAAGCATATTGCTGAATCAGGGTTCTAACAAGAAGTTATCCAGAGGTGGTGGTATGAGATGAGTCCCTATTTCTCAGACTCAGAGTGACTCACAGTGCCCTTTGCCTCCTCTGAAAATCTCAGTTGGCCTGCTTTCACTAGCCTCTACTGCATCTTCACAGACTGGGAGGAAAACAGGCTGACTGCCCAGAGTCCCAACCCAGTGACTTTTAACTCTGCTAGACTTTGCCAAGGCACTAAGCCTGTCTGACCCCACTTCTCCTACTGCTAAATGAGAATAATAGGATGGACCTCAAAGGCCAGTGCCTTAAAGACATAATACATGTGAAAAAGGCATGTAGGGGGCAGTCCTTAAATGTCAGGGGCATTATGGTATACCAGTAATCCCTATGCTCAAGAAAGATAAAAAAACAGAAGCCAGCATCATATTCTATATCAAGACTGTCTCTGTGTTTGTTTACTAGCTTGCCAGGTAATGTTAATCCACGTACTGATCTAATGTACAGATGTACAGGTTGCCATACACATTTGTGTGATTTTTATGATTTATTTACTGAAAGAAAGAAAGAGAGACTGACTAATCGGTCAGAACACCACTCTAGCATATGCAGTGGTATAGACTGAATCCTCGACTCATTCAGGAAAGTTCTGAGCTATCCCTGCTGAACCAGCTCCCTGGCTACAAATAACTGTAGTGTATGTGGAAGTTGGGGTGCTGTAAGTAATGGTTCCTGTCAGCATCCACCTCTTCCTTCATCTCCAGAGACCTTCCACACCTCCCTCTGGTCAGAGCAGAGGGCAAAACCGAGACTGAACCAGACGTCACATAGTGGTCAATCCCACCCTAGAAGGAGAAGCCTCTGTTACTATGGCAACACAAATCTTGCTCACCAGAAGTGCTGGAGACAGAGGCTCGATGACCCCCCACACATAGGGGCAGGTAACTGGGTCTCCTGGGTAGCCGGGCCTCCAGGCTGATGGCATCGGCAGCCCCTGCTTTCTTAGGCTCCTCAGCACCATGCTTCTTATGAGAAAAGCCTTTCTTGAGGGTTGTCTTTTTCTCAGAGGGTTTCTTTTTGGTGGCTGGTGCTGGGTTTTGTGGTATTACTTCAGGCTGAGAGACAGGAGCTTGCTGGGGAAGATAAGAAAAACTGAGTCAGGTCCTGACTTTGAAGAAAGAGAAAAGCTCCCTGAGAAGCAACTGAGGAGCAATCACGTGCCATCCTCATGGCCCCAAGGAAGGGAGGTGACAAAGTGCAGAGCAAAGGGAGCTCTTGGACCTGGAAAGATAGATGAAGCTTGGGTAAAGAGATGGGGAGAGGCAGCAGTACCCTGGCAGTCAGTTCAGACAGTTCTCACCTATTATTATTATTATCTTTATCTGATAGAGACAGCCCGAAATCAGAAGGAAGAAAGAGAGAGAAAAAAAGAGAGAGAGAGAGAGAGAGAGAGAGAGAGATGTGCAGCACTGTTTCACCACTTGTGAAGTTACCCCTGAAAATGGGGGTTGGGGGGAGCTTGAACCCGGGTCATTGTGCATTGAAACATGTGCACTCAACCAGGTGCACCACCACTCAGTGCCTCACCTCTTTTTCATAGTCATCTCCAATTTTTATGAGTATTTCCACTATCTTCTGGATAACAGCATCCTCTGAAAGAAAGCAAATGAGACCAGTTAATCTTTTTAGGAGACTAGAGAATTATGGCTATCATGGGTTGTGAGACCAACTTGGGTCTTCTGCATCTAATGAACGTCCTCATAAACAAGTGCCTTAGAGTTAGGGAGACAGCACAATGGTTATGCAAATTATTTCCATGCCTGCAGTTCTGAAGTCCCAGGTTCAGTCCTCAGCACTGCCATAAACCAGAGCTGACCAGTGGTCTGGTACAGAAAAGAGACCGTAAGTCAAAGCATGAACTGCTATATCTGCTTTGAGTTTGACAGGCAGGCCACTACTTTCTGATCAGTTTCTCTTCTGCAGGTGGATAGTACTTCCCAAGGGCCTCTCCAAATAAAGAGCAGTTACTGACCAGACTTGTCCAGGGTCAAGTTCTCCTTATGATCCTGACTCCCTGCTCCAGGGCAAAGCTCAGAGGGATGCAGTCCTCCACCATCTGTAGTCAGGGTCTCTTGGACTTCGGGTTCTTCCAAATCTGAGAAGCAAAATAAGATGAGAGCTGTATTTCTTCAGTCTGAAGACACTAAGTAGTGCGAAGAAGTGAACAAAGACTCTAAAGTGTGCTCCTTGGTCACCTCACACACAGGCCTTGCTGGGGTGGGGGTGAGTGCTGGGCTGGCTGGCCCAGACCACATTCCCCTGCCCCTTTGCACTGCACACACCTCCCTTTCCTGGACCTTACATTATTTCTGTCTTTCACCTGGCCAATGTTGCTATGATGACTGTGGGATTGCTCACCAGAGGTGCTGGAGACAGAGGCCTGATGGCCCCACACACACGTAGGCAGGTAACTGTGCTTCTTGAGGGATCGAGACTCCAGGCTGGCAGCACCAGCAGCCCCTGATCTCTTGGGCTCCTCAGCATTATGCTTCTTATAAGAAAAGGCTCTCTTGAGACTTGTCTTTTTCTCATGGGGTTTCTTCTTGGCAGCTGGCTGTGGAACAAGAACTTGCTAGGGAAGATAAGAGAAACTGAGTCAGTCCTGAACCTTTAGGAGAGGGAAAAGATGCCTGAGAAATAACCAAATGCCATGCACAGGGCAGAGAGGTGACAAAACCTAGAGCAGGGGGAGCTCTGAGTCCAGGAAGGTAGGTGGGGCTTCAGTAAGAAGTTGAGAAGAGGGAGTCAGGCGGTAGTGCAGTGGGTTAAGCGCACGTGGCGCAAAGCACAAGGACTGGTGTAAGAATCCTGGTTTGAACCCCCGGCTCCCCACCTGCAGGGGAATCGCTTCACAGGCGGTGAAGCAGGTCTGCAGGTGTCTGTCTTTCTCTCCCCCTGTCTTCTCCTCCTTTTTACATTTCTCTCTGTCCTATCCAACAACTATGATATCAACAACAACAACAATAATAACTACAACAACAATAAACAAGGGCAACAAAAGGGAAAATAAATAAATATAAAATTTAAAAAAAAGAGAAGTCAAGAAGAGGCAGCAAGACCCTGCGGGTCAGCTCAATCAGTTTCTTTTCTTTTCTTTTCTTTTCTAACACCAGAGCACTGCTCAGCTCTGGCTTATGGTGCTACAGGGGATTGAACCTGGGACTTCGGAGCCTCAAGCATGAGAGTGTCTTTGCATAACCATTATGCTATCTACCCCTGCCTGCTCAGTCAGTTTTTCCCTTACCTCTTTGTCATACAGGCTTCCTGAACTTTTTATATAATCCACTATCATCTTGATGAGAGGATCCTCTGGAAGAAAGCACACATGATTGATTACTCTTTCTAGAAGCATGGGGGAATTATTTCTAGTGACTGCCTTAGATTGTGAGACCAACTTGGTCTCACAAATGAAAGCACTTCACAAATAGTTTCTTCACAAAGTGCTCACAAATGAAAGCACTTCAAAAATAGTTTCTCAGGATATGGACATGAGGAAAGAGCCATAGCCCAGAGCTTTGGAGAAGGTCCTGAGCCAAGGTATGAGCATTTATGCAGGAAAGTGCAGGCCAGTCCTTCAAATATTCAACTTGAGCCTATTAATTCTTTTGAACTTGACAGACTATCAGTATCTGCTTGAGTTTGGCAGGACAGGCCACTGCCTCTATCTAGTGACTTTCTCTCCCACAAAAAGAGGTGCTAGGACAGACATTTTCCAAAGGGCCCCTGGGGAAAAATAATAATAAAACAGAGCAGTTACTGACCAGACTCCAGGGCTTTGTCCAGGGGCAAATCCTCCTCATGTTCCAGGCTCCTTACTCCAGAGCAAAGCTCAGAGGGATGGAGTTCCCCACTCTCTATGGTCAAGGTCTCTTGGACTTCAGGTTGGGGGATCAGGCTTGCAGCACCTGCAGCTCCTGGTCCATTCTGTAGGGAAATGAGAGAAACTGAGTCAGGTCCCTAGCCTTGAGAAGTGAGGGCATCTCCCCTATAAACAACTAGAAAGCAACCAGGTACTTCAGAGTGGCCCCAGAGATGGAGGTGTGTGTGTGTGTGGCAGGGGTGAGGGGTAGGGTGGGGGGATACTGAGGCCTGGAAGGAAAGTTGGGACTCTATCATGAAGGGAGGGGAAAGGCAGTTCACCACTGGGCATCCATGTGGACAGTTTGCGCCTCACCTCTTTTTCTCTCAAGTCTGCCAGTTCGATGAAATGTTTCACTATTGCCTGGACAATGAAATCCTCTGGAAGAAAGTAAATGCAATCAATTAGTCTTTCCTGATATTCAGAGAACTCTTTCTAATGACTGTCTTGGATCATGAGGCCAACTTGGGTCTTCTGAATTAAACAAAGTACCTTTTAAAACCTCTCCAGAGTCCTGCCCCACTAGGGAAAGATAAAAACAGGATAGGAGTATGGATCAACACCCATATCCAGTGGAGAAGCAATTACAGAAACCAGACCTTCCACCTTCTGCACCCTATAATGATCCTGGGTCCATGCTGCCAGAGGGACAAAGAATAGGAAAAGCTTCCAATGGAGGGGACGGGATACAGAACCGTGGTGGTGGGAATTGTGTGGAATCATACCCCCTTATCCTACGGTCTTGCCGATCATTATTAAATCAATAATAATAATTTTAAAAATAGAACCTTAGGCCATGGAAGTGGGAAATGGCACTACATTCCAAGAGTTTACTCTTTGAGAATTTTGAAGGATCTGTAGGGAAAGGGACCTAAACTAATGCTTGAAATTTTAAGTAAGAAATCTCTGGTCAGTCCTCCAAGCCTTCAGCTAGGGACTCACCACTTTCTTTGAACATGACAAATCATATGTATCTGCTTTTGGATTCTGAAAACTGTAAGTCTTTTAATCTCTCTGGTTTTTTGTCTCTCTCTCTCTTTCTTTCTCTCTGTCTCTTTCTCTTTCTCTCTCTTCCTCTGTAATAGATGGATCATAATCCCTTTCCTACAGAAACTTGTTGAGCCACCAAATGTGGAACTGTGCTTGGGATCTTTTGCAAAGCTAATGCTGATGTTAAAACTTGCCAAATCCTACTGAGGAAACTTGTAAAGACCTAGTCAAAGTGTGTGTGTGTGTGTGTGTGTGTGTGTGTGTGTGTGTGTGTGTGTGTGTGTGTTGGGGTGGGGGAAGATGATTACAGCAGGCCTGGTGTAAAGACAGTTTTCATGCTGATACCTCAGCTACACCACTACTCTACAGAGAAGCCACAAACAATAGAATTGGTTTCCTCTGGTACTTCCATTGACCTAGGCAAGTGCACTTTACCCACAAGTGGCCCCTGCCTCTGTCAGCTAGTCAGCTGTACAAAGAGAAGTGCAAGTCAGGCTCCTGTTCTCAGGCTGTCTACAGATCCTTCTTTGTCCTGCACTCCCTATTTTCACTTCCTTCTCATGTATGAGCTCTTACTGGCTTTTGTAACTTGACTCAGTCTACCAGCCAATTCCCTTCCATATTTTAGAAAGAAAGAAAAAGAGATAGAGACTCCTAATCAGGGGTATTTGCCAGTGGTTTTTCTAATTCCTGAGACTCCCTTCCATGATATTCTAAAATAGCAGTAAATTTAGCCAAGGAAAATCATGTGTAGTGAGAGTAACATCCATGATCTAAGCAGTTCCCAAGAGAACTCCATCTCATTTGGAAATAGCCACTCCAATTACAGGCAGAGAGGACACCAGGCAGATTCTGACTCACTGTCAGGTTTTCTGGACTCCTTTTCTGGCTGGTGACCCATGACCTTGGGAACAATTTCCAAAACTCCAGCACCTCCACCTTTGATTAGCAATGACTGGTGGAGACCAGAATCTTCCCCACCTAAAGTAAAGATAAAAACAACTGTGGCTGAGTGCTCCTGACATTCCTCTGACTTTGTTCATCAGTGCAGAAAAATGGCACTGGGTTCACAGCAGCTCAGATGCTGCTGCAACCAGCTGTGGGCTTTGTCCACAGATCAGAAGCCTGACAAAATCTCTATTTGAAAAGAGTCTGCCTTAATCCAGATACATTTCCTCAGCCCCAGAGCATCCTGGATATCCCTTGGGTCTCTTCTCCCCATTGAAGACATAATTAACTTTGCATACTACATGCCAAGCTCTGTCTCCCTCCACAGATTTGCAGGGCAGCCAAATCCAGACCCCAGAGTGACAATAGGAAGGTACCTTGAGGACCAACCCCCTTATTTTATAAGTGAGAATCAAAAGTTCCCGAGAGGAGCATCAACTTACTCAGAGTCATACAAATAATTCATTCCTGATAGAGGCAAGTCTAGACTACCACTCAGCTCTGACTTATGATGCTTCCGGGAATTGAACATTTTCTTGTACTAATGAACAAAGTCAGAGGAATGTCAGGGACACTCAGCCACAATAGTTTTTATCTTTATTTCAGGTGGGGAAGACTCTGGTCTCCACCAGACCTCCAGGGCCTCAGGCACTAAAGCCTGTGCTCTAACAAGTTGAATTATGCCCCTGCTTCTATTTTTGTTGTTTTGTTTATTTACTGACCAGAGCATTCTTTAGCTGGTGATGCTGGGGACCTCTTGCATGCTGTGAAATACCACAACACTATCTCGCCTTTCTCAGACCGTGAGGTTAGACCCTAGTTCCACTACTCACAAGTTGCATGACTTGGGGTTGGTGACTTTCCTATATGAACCTTAATTTTCTTTTCATATTCTCCCTCTATCTTTCTTTCTACTTGAAAAAGCATGGCCCAGGACAGGGAAGTCTCAGTGACAATGATAATGACAACAAGCTAAGAAGTTCTTAACCATGGTGCTATTCTGTCTCAAAGAAAATTCTCAAAGATGGTATCCCTGATGGCTACCCTACCTTCCCATGCCCTCTGTTAAGAGGTCTGAGAGCCCCCTAGCCTTTGAGGAATGAGGCAGTGGGGTTATCAAAGAAATGACCATGGTCTGCTCACCCCTGCAAGCTGGGCCCATGTTGGCCTCCTTGCCATGGGAAGCAGCAGATGTCTGGGGTAGCCTTGCCTCTTGGCCTTCTGCCTCCTGATCTTGGGCTTCCTTAGTTTCCTCAACAGAGTGCTTCTTGTGACTGTGTTTCTTGCGGCTGATCTTCTTATCCTGGGCTTTCTTCTTGGGGGTTTGCTGTGCGGGAGCCTCGGGAGTTTCTGTAGGCTGGGGGAGGCCTTCCTTCACCTTTGCCTTCTTGCTGGCCTTCTCTTTGGGTTCCTCAGGGCCTGACTTCAGGATGAAGTTCACAAAGGTCTTCAGCCACCCCTGCTTCTGGGCCTTGTCCTTCTTGGCATCCTCCACACCCAGGACAGCAGCCATACTGTCCTGAGCCTCTGCAGACCCAGCTGGGGTCTCAGAACCATGGACCCCGTTGTTTCTAGAGGAAGAGGTGACAGGTAGGGAAATCCATGGGCTGTTCTGTGACTCTGGGTCCATCTTGGGGTTCTGAGACCTGTCCAAAGACTTGGTTCTCTTCACCGATGGTGGCTTCCTTGGCCCCTGTGGAAGCTCCATTGCACTGAAACAAAAAACAAAGTTGCCTTAGGAGAAAGAGGCCTACCAGAAACTGTTGAGCACACCCAACCACTACTATGACTCATATCAACCTACTGAAGCTGTGGTCTTGTTGAAATTCCTCAATAAACCTAAGCAGGAGGGGTAGCCTTATCATTTTCCAGAAGAGGAAACAGAAACAGAAGTCCTGCCCTATATCTCCCAAGCTTCCAGAAGAAACTGAGTCCTGAAAGGCCTTTGTTTTAATCCGATGAGTATTATTATTATCATTATTACTATTACTATTACCATCAGGGTTATCTCAGGGGCTCAATACCTATATGAGTCCACTGCTTCTGGCAACACTGCTTCTTGTGAATAGTGAGTGAGACAAAGATACCACTGCTCCACTTGTGAAACTGCCCTCCCTGCAGGTGCTTCCACATGGTGATTAGAGACTTGACCTCTGTCTTCACACACAACAGCATGTGCACTCTACTGGTAGAGTGACACTGTTGGCCCTGATTCTGAACTTCTTACCTCCATAACTGTAAGATAATTAGCTCATCTTGTTCCAGAGCCACTGAGTTTGTGACCTGCTATGGCAGTGAGAAGAAATGAAGGGGCCAGGCAGTGGTACACCTGGTTGAGTGCACATACTACAGTGCACAAGGACACAGGTTCAAGCCCCTGGTCTCTCTCTGCAGGGGGAACGCCTCACGAGTGGTGAAGTAATGCTGCAGGTGTCTCTGTGTCTCTCTCCCTCTCTATCTCCCCCATCTTCAATTTCTCTCTATCTCTTTCCAATAATAAATAAAAATCTAAAAAAAAAAAAACTTTAAATGAAGGAGGAAGAGGAGGAAGAGGAAAGAGAAGAAGAAATCCTGGGATTTCTCAATCTTTTCAAAGTTGTTCAAGAGCCTTTTGCCCTTTTTGGAAGCTAAAGAAATGAAGACAGCTAGAACCAGAGGTCAAGTCCAGCTCTCAGGACTTTAGGCAGCTCCAGCACCTTTTCTGCCCCACTTTTCTCATGGCCGAGACCTGCCTGTCCATCTGAGAGGCAGCTTCAAGTACTGGGCAGAACAGTCAGCAGCAACTCTCTTTTTCCTCAAGAGTTGGCATTAAAATGTGAGGTCAAAAAAGTAAAAAAAAAAAAAAAAAGAGTGAGGTCATCTCTGACTTCTTTCTTTCTCTCCCCACATCTGAGCCCCCAGCACAGCCTCTCAGCCCCACTTCCAAAGCATTTCTTCTGAGCGTAGAGTAGTGTTGAGCACACCATCAGCCCTTATTCAGCACAAACATCTAGTAAACTGTGTACTACATAAAGTATGCATAGCTAACAACTATAAACTTTCTGAACCAGCCCCTTCTTATAGGCCTTTCTTGTCTCCATTCAGAATGAAGCAACTATCCTTGGAAAAGATAGAAAGAACCTTTTAAGTGTGCTGGAGTTTGTGCAGTGCTGTCTATGTCTTTAACCTGAGATTAATTCCTGAGATTTTTCAGTCTTCTCAAAGTTTTTCAAGAGCGCTTTGCTCTTTGTGGAAGCTAAATAAAAAATAAAGTAGGGGTTTTTGAGTCACTGAGCTCTAGAAATACCTATAGTGTTCAACTTTATGAACTAGACACTCTCACTTGTATTGGAACCTCTCAAATACGAAGCAGTATTTGGTATGTTATGGATCTACATCACATCTTCTGAATTTTCCAGTTGACTCCTTTCCTTTCAGATGTGCTCTGTTAACAGTGCTGAGCCCTCCTGCCCCTTAAATCACCAGAATTCTCTGCTAGAAAGCTCCTGAACTCCCCAGAGAAAGAACCCAGTCTTACAAACACATAGTCATAGCCTCCACTGGAAGGCCTCCACAAGCCACCCACCACTTATATCTGAAGCCCATATCACTTAATTTCCAATGTTGTTCAATTACAACATGATTCAAACATCTCCATAAACCTCTTTTCATATGGGTAAAAACAGACCTTATTAGTATGACCCACTTAAGACAAAGATAAGAATCTCTGGCTTTGAGTTCTTGTGTGTGAGGCACATGTGAATGTGAAGATAACATATGAGGAGGGAGAAGGAAAGGTCAGAGGAAAGACACAGACATTGGAAGGGGATGGTATTGTTCAAAATGCTTGGGGGTTGGGGGAGGACTAGAGGAAGGTCAGAGGTCAGCAGGTGCCTCCAGGCCTGATGCATGGGTATCCATGCATGGATGGCCTTGGAGGAAATGAGAAAGGGGGGGCAGAAAAAAGCAAGCAATTTGGAAGGCTTTATTTGTTGTTTAATGTTCCTTAAAATGAACATTTGTGTTACATGAAGACTGATGAATGTTCTTGAAAGCCTGCAAGTGACCTTCTATGGCTGTATTTCCAAAATACAGCATGGGTGGAATAAGGAGAAGAAATCATAGAAGGAAATATTTTGCTTTCTTCTCATTCCTTTCTTGTGGACCAGGGTGTATGCTCAGTACTAGGGATGAAAAGTGCCATGTGTACCCTCATAAATTCTCTGGTCTCCCTCAAATGCTTAGGAGTGGGGGTGTACATCAGTGGAGGTGGCAGAAATGCTCTGTTCCCTGATCTCTTCTCTCCCTTGGAAAACATGATCTAAGAGAAGTTTAGGTTGAAGGCATATTTGATTTTAAAATCCAACTAAGGGGACAAGAGGTGATTTGTTGACAGCATGTATACTTTGTTGTGTGCATGAGACCCTGGGCTTAACCCCCTGATACTGTGTAAAGTGATGGAGCAGTGCTCTGGTATCTCTCTTTTTCCAGAGCATGTTTGTGCATGTGTACATGTGATTTAAAAAGAAATTTAAATGGTCCAAGTAATAGTGTGCCCAGGTTCAAGCTCAGCTTCTACCATAAAGAAGCTTTAGTATCGTAGTGTCTTTATATCTTTGTCTCTCTATATGTGAAAAAAAAAAATTGGCCTGAAGCAGTGAAACCCTAGTGATGACCAAAAAAAAAAAGGGCGGGGGGATCAAATTAACTGAATGGAAATATTTACTAAGTGATGCCAAGGTTCTTTCTACTTTCTCCATGTGTTTCCATGGCCAAAGAAAACCAAGTGGGATTGGCAGAGAAGCTACTCAAGACAAAACAACCAACTATCCAAACACACACAACCCTCCAATCAGACTCAACTTCTTCCTACGGCTCATGCAGCCATCACAAAGAAGGGTGGAGTATTTTCACCAGCTACTGAGAGAATGAGGTGCAGTCATTCTTTTTTTAAAAAGCTGCCATTGCTACAGGAATGGGTTTTTTTTTTTTGTCTGTTTTTTTTTTTTTTTTTGCCACTGCTGATGGTAGCTGTGGCCTCTCTGCATTCAAAGGACCCAGGGTAACATCTAATCAGAACATCAATACAATTCCACCAGGCAATGGTTTTCTTCTTCCTGGCTTTCTTTCAAGAAAATTGCATTTATCTGGTCATCTCCTGCCTGGAACAGCTGCAGGTTTGATGGCCCTGGAGGGAGGGTGGTGTGTGAGACTAGGGAGAAGAGCTGGGTGCAACAGCTACAGCCCCAGAGCAGGGAGAAACATGATGGGTAATGGGTGGTCATATTGATCCCAGAGAAAAGATTCTAGGGTCTCTCCAGGCTTTGCAACTCCAAATCCAGGAAACTCTTCCTACTCCTCCCTCCTTAAATGTGCTACAGTACTTGATACCATGTCCACTTCCTTCTACTCACAGTTCTTTCTTCTTTAGGCTGTGGCCTAGCTCAGCCCACCTCTCCTCCAATAGATTCCCTTCCTCCCTCTTGCCTTGTCATGTTCCAAAGATTCTGTCTTTCCATGCCAGATCAGTGCTGATAGAGGAGGAAAGACCCAGTGGTCCACCTGGAAGACACCCTGAAAAATCTGCTGGAGCCATTACATCCTCTAAGCCTTGAAAAAAATATGTGCAAATACTTATCTCTCTCCCACTTTTTCTCTTTCTGTCTCTACACACACACATACACACACACACACATACCCACACACACAAATGCTGAAATTTAATCTTTCTAGACTTTTTGATGATAATATTTTGCCTACCCAGGGGAGTCGGACAGTAAGTAGCACAGCGGGTTAAGTGCATGTGGCGCAAAGCGCAAGGACCAGTGTAAGGATACCAGTTCGAGCCCCTGCCTCCCCACCTGCAGGGGAGTCGCTTCACAGGCGGTGGAGCAGGTCTGCTGGTGTCTGTCTTTCTCTCCCCCTCTCTGTCTTCCTCTCCTCTCTCCATTTCTTTCTGTCCTATCTAACAACGACGACACCAACAACAATAAAAATAAACAAGGGCAGCAAAAGGGAAAAATAAATAAGTACATATATATATGAAACGAAGGAAGAAAGAAGAACATACATATGGCTTACAGATTTCCTTATAAACTTTTCTGGATCATCATGTACTTTTAAAGGTGTGCCATCTTTTAACCCTTAATTTCTTTCAACTTGAAGTTTTTTTTTTTAATATATATAATGAAACTCATGTCAACTAAAGTGTGATTCCATATCAACATCATCAAATTTTACAATCTTGCTATGGAAATATCACTTGAATTCTGTCACCTGTCAGGTTTACAGTACTTTTTTCTTAAATCTTTAGCATTACATAGTTAAATAGGCCTGTGAAATAGCTCACTTGGGTAGTGTGCTGCTTAGACATGCACATGACCTGGTTTTGAACCTGGCCCACTGCACTGAAGGAATCTTTAGTGCTGTGTTCTCCCTCTCTGTCTCTCCCCCACTCTCTGTTTTTATCTATAAAATAAATAAATAAATTGAGGACACTAAAAAAATTTAAAAAGCATTGAGCTAGGAGACAGCTCATGCAGTAGAGCACACGCTTTACCATGGCAAAGACTCTGTTCCAGTCCCCAGTACCACAAGGGAGCAACTTGCATGGCACCAGAGCAAATTTCATAAATGACGGAATAGTGTTGTGGTGCCTTTCTTTCTTTCTCTTTTGCTCCCTCTCTGTACCTGAAATTTTACAAGTCCACTAGAAACAGTGGAATCATTTATCTGTAAGGCCCCAGCACTATCAAATAAAAACTCACTGCATGGAAAATCAGCTGCTCCTATAAAGTGGTTTATTGACTTGACAGGGGGTGGATTTCAGAGCAAAGTCCAATCCTGCTCAGAAATACCCGAATAATCTATGGATCACAGGGCTCCTGATAAGACGTGACGTACAGTGTACACCGTACACCATACAGCAGTGACATGGTGGTATATTTAGAAATGATGATGACTACCAGAGAAGCATGCAGAGCTGACCTTGAGCTAGCTGTGGAGCAGGAAGTTTGCTGATATCTCCCGAGCCTGCTGCCATCTTGGATTTATTTTCTAAAGTGTACACTGACCTCATCAGCACACTATTCTTTCATTTGTTTCTCCAGCTGAGTTACTCTGCAACTGCGCTGGTGTCCTTTCATTGGGATACTTCTCTGCTGCTCCATTCCACCTGGCGTGTCACACACACACCAGATGCCTCACAAAGAGCTGGCCTGTCACATTCCTGCACAGGGTGACTAGGGGAGTGTGTATGTGGTACACGTGTGAACCAGTGTCAACACCCACTGACAATCACAGCTGTGGGCTGAATATCTGAGTCCCCTCCCTCCCTGCATTCCTAGGCTGAGGGGCAGAGAGGACACTTGCCTTGTCAAGCACCACGTGGGAAATGCTGTGGTACAGGAGGAAGCTCCAGTGCTATGGTGCCTCTCCCTTGCTGTCTCCCTTTCTCTGTCACTCACTCCCTCCCCGTTTGTCTTTCTATCTGAATGAAAAAGAACCAAGAGCATTAAATCATGCATGCATACAATGTCCCAACTCTGCCAGTTAATGATGACAATGACGATGATGCTGACAATAATGATATGATGATGTTGACCAAGGAAAAAGGAGGAGGAGGAACCCTGAGTCCCAATACAGTGGGATGAGGAGGTGGGGTCTTGGGGAGATGACAGGTCATGAAAGCAGAGCCCTCATGAAAGAGCTTGATACCCTTACAAAAGAGACTGTAGGGCAGGAGATATAAAATAGCAGTTGTATAAATTTAAAATAAATAAATAATATATAAAATAAATTTCAATTAATTAATTAATTTTTTTAAATAGTGGTTATGAGTACAACTTTCATGCCTGAGGCTCTGAAGTCCCAGGTTCAGTCTCCATTACCACCATAAGCCAGAGCTGAGCAGTGTTCTGGGAAAAGAAATAAAGAAAGAGAAGAACAGAGAAAGAGAGAAAGAGGAAGGAAGGAAGAAAAAGAACGGGAAGGAGGGTGGCGGGAAAGCCTGCAGAGAGAGCTCCCTCATCCTCCCACCATGAGACAACACAAAAGAAAGACAGCCCAGCAGGAGCAGAAGCCCTCACAAGCCAACTCTGCAGGCCCCTCAGGCTGGGGCTTCAAGCCTCAAAACTAGGAGAAGTAAATTTTAGCTGTTTCTCAGCCACTGGCCTGAAGTAGTTGCCACAGCAGCCTGGGTGAACTGAGACACTCATGTGTCACAGAAACACATTCATGTACACCACACAATCATCAGATCATCACATTATCAGAACATCACCCAACATCAGATCAGACCCCCTATTATCACTGCCTCAAATGCAAGGGAATCATTGCCTGAAACTCTGTGTCTGCCCCCCTCTTTGCCTGACTCTGACTCATCATTTGTAATGCCCAGAAAGGCACAGACATAGCCAGCTCCCTAACACACTGCCACACTACATCCAGCATGCCCTTCCATCTATACCTGCCATCTCATCTTGGACATGGTCCTGTGGCTCAGACAGATGGGCAGTGGGAAACTGAGGTCTTGAATGACTAGGAGACTTGTTCAAGGTCCACAAGGCAGGGATAGGGGCTTTTATCCATTTCTCTGAATTCTAAATCCTTTCTTCTCTCTCCTGTGCCAAATGGCCTCCCACTAGTACACAGGGACTTAGACGTGAATGTGTTCACACCAGCTGAGATAACTAAACCCACAAAGTTGCCCACTGGGACCGGTTGTTAGCACAGAGCCACATATTCACGTGTCCAGGTATAGACATCTGTGTCCCCACAAGTAAAGATGGCCAACACAGGGTGAGACACACAGACTTCTGGTGGGAACCAACAAAGGGTCAAGGGTGGCAACTGAGCTCATATTTACTCTCACAGGGATAATTGACTCCATAGGCACTTCACACTCCAGGAATAAGAGCTGTGTCCACTGAGTTCAAAGCCCAGTGTGCCCTCTACCATCCATGGTTCATACATGCAGGATGGGAGGAGTTCCTGGAGGAGAGGACCTCAACCTCCACCAGCAGGACTCAAGGGGGAGACAAAGTTGCCATCTTTCCTCTCCTGAATAGTCCCATCTTGCTCTCATGACGACCTCCCAGGTATTAGATGGTAACAATTCAAGGTTTTTCCTCTTCTCTATTGGAGTCCTTCATGGGGGCCCTAGAGATGGCAGGGAGCTAAGAAGGATCTCAGCCTGACTTTCATGGTAGAGAACAATCTTTTTTCTTTTTTCTTTTTAAAGGAATTTCTTGTTTTTAATATTTATTCTATTTATTTATTCCCTTTTGTTGCCCTTGATGTTTCATTGTTGTAGCTATTATTGTTGTTGTTACTGATGTCATTGTTGTTGGATAGGACAGAGAGAAATGGAGAGAGGAGGGGAAGACAGAGTGGGGGAGAGAAAGATAGACACCTGCAGACCTGCTTCACCGCTCGTGAAGCAACTCCCCTGTGGGTGGGGAGCCGGGGGTTCGAACCGGGATCCTTAAGTAGGTCCTTGTGCTTAACCCACTGCGCTACCACCCACTCCTTTTTTAAAATATTTATTTATTTATTTATTTATTTATTTCTGTTGCCCTTGTTTTTTTTTAATTGTTGTAGTTATTATAGTTGTCATTGTTGGATAGGACAGAAAAAAATGGAGAGAGGAGGGGAAGACAGAGAGGGGGAGAGAAAGAGAGACACCTGCAGACCTGCTTCACCACCTGTGAAGCGATTCCCCTATAGGTGGGGAGCCAGGGGCTCAAACTGGTATCCTTATGCCAGTCCTTGTGCTTTGTGCCACATGCGCTTAACCCGCTGCGCTACCACCCAACTCCCAGTAAAGGACAATATTATGTCGTCTTCCTGGAGCTCATGCAGTGTTGGGCACAGTGGGAACACCATCCACAAAACTAGAAAATGCCAACGTCATCATCTAGAGGTGCCTGCATACCACCCACCTACTCCCCTTCCTATTTGTCCTCTCTCCAAAACCACAGACAACACAATGCTTTACTCCTCCTCAAATCCTTTTCATATTTCCCTGTCCTTGGACCATTTCCAAGAACCTTATCAGAGAACCTCAATCCAGCTGTAGTTCTCCCATCGCATCTTCCACTTTTCTGAGTTTCCCTTTATCAGAACGCAATCCCCCCTTAGTTTGTGGGGCTACATCCCAAAGCCTGTAAGAGGATGCCTGAAATCACCAAAACCAGATAGACACTATGTTTTTCTCTATACATACCTATAATAAAGCCTAATTATAAATTGGGCACCCTTAGGAATTAATAATAATAATTAACAATGAAAGAATAATTATAACAACATGTTGTCATAGAAGTTTTGGGACCTCTTCATCAAAATATCCTACTACACATATTTTCTTATCTTATTTGACTCTGGGTCACTGAAATTTCAGAAAGCAAAACTTTAGATAATATTTTCCCTTACTGGGGGAGATAGCTAGTGTATTTTCTCAGAAATTCTAAAGACTGACCTATATAATGCCCTAGAGTGCATTGAACAAGATGGGGATGTACCACTGCCACCATTCTGCACAAGAGGAAACTTAGATCCTTGGAGGCAAAATTCCTTGCTCAGGATTTCTGGGCTACTAAGAACAACGTTTGAGTTAGGACTTGAGTTCAGCACTTTTAGGTTCTCCCCATGCTACCTGGTTGAGGTCATATCACTGAATTCTGCTCTTCCTAGTGATAAGAAACAGGCCTAGGGAGGTCTCTGAATACTAGAAATAGAACTGGAAGGTGGAGGAGACAGCATAATATTTATTCAAAATGACTTTCATACCTGAAGCAATAAAGCTCCCAGGTTCAATCCCCAGCACCACCATAAACCAGAGCTCATCAGTGCTCTGGAGAATAAAAACAAAACAAAAGAGAAAAACACCAGGCTCAGGATCTGATACCTAAGTCTACCCTTCTTCACTCAGGACTCCAAGACACTGAATCCCTGTGCTACTCCCCAGATATGAAAAGTATTATTCAACCAACCTCAGGCCGTGAAAGTCACTCATCTTCATGGACATCCTTCTAGAGACTTCTGGACCAGATGGCTCTGTGCTGGGTGACCCACGGTAGCTGGGCTCTATGCCCAGTGGGTGGGAAATATGTCCAGTGAGGAATACCAGGTCCTGCTATCCTTAGAAAAGATGCTGCTATTGTTGGAGCCAAGTCCTAGAAACCTTGTCATTTAGCTGTATATATATATGCTCATTTCCCGAGAGCTGAGCTCATGGGCAGCCAATCTCAGGGGCCGGCCATCTCCTCCTTGGCCAAGGTTGCTTCCCGCTCCTCTAGTGATTGGAGCATTAGCTCAGCTACCCTGGAAAAAACAGTTTCGATAGACAACTTCCTTATTACATACAAACTCCAGTAAGAGGCCAATGCTCAGGAAACAACCTTAGGCCTGGCTGGAGGGAGGCCAGACTGTGGAGTAGAAGAAACAAGTCCTATGGGAAATGCACAAAGAAGAGGGGGAAAAAGAGGGAGGCTTTATCACCTTCACACCCTCTCTGGGTTTTCAAAAAAAAAATCCTAGAAATAGTGCTCTTGAAAGAAAGGTCAAGTCAACATATATATCCCTTAACCAAGAGGAGAAACTTGGAGGAAGACTTGATGAGGAACATAGTTTCCAAAGGCTGTTGGTCCAAAGAACCCTTTAAAATGCATCTGTTTACTTTCATTAGTTCCTGAGGTTTATATTTTCACAAAAGTAATGTCCATGCATGTTTATAATCTGAAAGGAAAAAAATAGTTCCATGTAAACAGAAGCAACAATAACAGAAATACTCTTCTGGTGAATCGACATGAGCAGGTATTACAAGTGATCATTTTTTTCAGAGCGCAAATGCTTGTCCATTCACTCATTCATTTAGAAAATATACTTAGAGTAGATAATGAAAGCACTGAGCTTTGGAGTCACCCAGACCTGGAGTCACCTGCCAGCAAAGTAAGTGACTTCTAACAGCTGGGTTCTGTTTGCTTCCCACTCAGAACCCAGCTGACCCACTCACAGAGTGACTAGAGGGTCAAATGCAAGAACTCTCATGAAAAAAAAGAGTGATAACATATCAAGCACTGAATTCTATACCTACCAAAGAGAAACTCCTCGTTCCCTTCCAGCTCTTTGGTGGGTATAGAATATCAGTTTGGGGGAGATGGAAAATTTCTAGAGGCTGATGGAAGATAGTTAGTTATATGCTAGTGTGAATGTACTGTATTATGTGTATTTAACTATGTACACACATGTCCACAGAGCAGGGGCAGAAAACAACATGGAGCATCATACAGGAACCTACAGTGAGGGTCAATAATTCCGTCCACAGATACATACAGTCTCAGATTCTCCCAAACAGGAGAACCATACTTAGGCCAACTGCACCTTTGGCACCATCTTCCTCCTCTCTTTCCTCCTCCTCCTCCTCTTCTTTCTCCTTCTCCTCATTTTCGTCTTAATTAATTTGTCATCACAGGGGTTTCACTGTTCTGAGCTGACTTTTTCAGATAGAAAGAAAGGGACAAGGGACTGGGTGGTAGTGCACCTGGTTGAGCACACATGTTACCAGGTACAAGGACACAAGTTCAAGCCTCGGTCCCCACATGTATGGGAGAAGCTTCACAAATGGTGAAACAGTGCTACAGGTATCCCTCTTTCTCTCTTCTTTTCTACTTCCCCCCTCTCAATTGCTCTGTCTCTATAAAAAATAATTTTAAAATGTTTTAAAAGAAAGATAGGGGTGGGGGAGAAAGATTCCAAGGCACTGAAGCAATGCCCAGTGCAGAAGAGGCTGGGCTTGAACCTCAGGTAGTGCCCATGACACAGCAGGTGCACTGTCCAGGTGAGCTATTTTGCCAGTCTACCCTTGAGACCTTCTAATTAAGTAGAGGGGTAACTTAGCCCTTCCTTAGTGCTTATCAAAGCTTAGACCTTAGGCAGGATCTATGGATAGATTCAATGAGACCCAGTACCAAATGTAAATGAAAGGCCCTTTTGTTAATACAGCTCAAATTATATTAAGAACTCCAAGAGAGTGAAAACAGGGCATGAAACCAAACACATACCCCTCTGAATATGGGCCCAGAGCAACTTGACTGCACAACCATGAAGAAGACATGCAGGGGACAGCTTCCTGCCAAGCCGTGAAGAAAGATGACAAAGGGAGGAAGAAGGGGCAAGATAAGGACATGATATTTTCTGAAATTTTTATTTAAGTATAATACACCAGTTACAGATAACAGATAGACCTCTTGATGAATTTTATTTTCTATTTTACTTTCTTCTTTCCTTATTTTCTTTCTTTCTTTCTTTCTCTCTTTCTTCTTTTCTCCCTTCCTTTCCCTCTTGCTCTTTCTCTCTTTCTTGCCATCAAGGTTATTATTGTGACTTGTTTCCTGCACTAGTCCACTGATCCTGTTTTTTTTTTTTTTTTTAATTGCCACCAGGGTTATCACTGGGGTTTGGTACTGGCACTACAAATCCATGTCTCCTGGCAGCTATTCTTTTTCTTTCTATTTTATTTTCACTTGACAAGACAGAGAGATATTAAGAGGGAAAGGGAAATAGAGAAGAAGAGAGAAAAATAGACACCTACAGACCTGCTTCACTGATTGTGAAGTGTCCCATTTTCAGTGGGGAGCAAAGGCTTGAATCTGGATCCTTGTACATGGTTATGCACTGAACCAGGTGCACCATGGCCTGGCCCCACTTTTATTTCTCTTTTTCTTTCTTTCTTTCTTTCTTTCTCTCTCTCTCTCTCTCTCTCTCTCTCTTTTTCCTTCCTTCCTTCCTTCCTTCCTTTCTTTCTTCCTTTTTTTTTTCTTTATTTTTTTTTATTATTGGATAGAGACAAGGAGAAATTGAGAAAGGAGGGGGAGATAGAGAAGAAGAGAGACAGATACCTGAAGCCTTACTTCACCACTGGTGAAGCTTTCCCCTTGCAGGTAGGGACCAGGGACTTGGCCTAGGTCCTTGTACACTGTAGTGTGTGCACTTACCCAGGTACATCACCTGCCCCCTTTCTTTCTCTCTCTCTCTCTCTCCCTCTCTCTCTCTGTCTTCCTCTCTCTCTCTCTCTTTCCTTCTTTTGATAGTGAGATACTGAAGGAGAAAGAAAGAGAAGAGAAAGGGAAAGGGAGAGGGAGAGAAGGAGAGACAACCACAGCATTGTAGGTGGGGACCTGGGGCTTGAACGTGGGTCCTCAAGCATGGCACCATGTGTGTTTTACCACACACACCACCACTCTCTTGAAATATCATCACAAAAGGCACCAGTCATATAACCAGAAGCCAGAAGAAGAAATACCCCCCTCCTCTGACCGCCGCCCCACCCCCCAGCCTCCACTGTGACCGAGGACAGCTCAGATTCTGTCTACCCTCTGGGAGACTTTCTATAAATGGGAACTAGGCTGCATGTTTCTTTCATGCCTGGCTTTCCCACTCTATTTTGTGTTTGTGAGGTTCAATCACACTCTGCGTGTGTGGACAGTGGTTGAATTCTCAGACTGATGAAGCAGAGAGGATGTAGGCCGTCAGAATGCTCCCAAACTTTTGGCTGAGTGGGAAATGGTACCATAACTTTGGAAGACTGAGTGGCATTAGCCACCAAACCTGAACAGATATTCACCCTGCAACTCAGCTATTCCTCTACCAGAAACACAGCAAAAGTGCATTGCATGCTCCCCCAACATTTATGAGCATGCTTATAGCAACATTATTTGCAAAAATGACTCAATTGCCCAGTGACAGTAAAACAAATAAATGGTGGTGGGCTGGTGAAATAGCTCACCTGGATAATGTGTCACTTTGCCATGTGTACAACCCAAGCTTAAGTCCAGCACCAAAAGGAAGCTTTGGTGCAGTGGCATTTCCCCCCACTCTGCCCATCTCTCTATCTGAATGAAAAAAGCAGCCCAATGCAATGAAATTGCAAGTACACAGATACTATTTATAAGAGAGAGAGAGAGACAGGGAGAGATAAAGAGCTAGAGAATGAAAATGATTAAGGGCCAGGGAGATGGCTTCGCTATAGAGCCTATGCCTACTGTGCATGGCACCACAGAAATAGCTCACGGCAGGAAGCTTCCATGCTGTGGTCTCTGCTTCTCTGTCTATAAACAAACAAACAGTGCCATCAAAAGTGAAGAGAAATTGTTTGTTTATATTAACTGTCTTCTTACGTGGCCTGGGTGTGCCAGGCAGGGAGCTGGAGATAAATTTTATCTGGAGTGAAAATGAAGGTAACAAATCGAAGTAGGTGAAAGAAAATGGCCCTGTCTCAGTGTTCTGAGTGACTGGCTTCAGAGAAGGGATTTTTCACCAGAGCCCTGCAAACACGTATGCGTGTAGAGTCCTGATTCCCAGAAAGAAGTCTGTTCCCATTCCAGTAACAGGGCTTGCACTATGGAAATGAGGCTCAAGGGCCTTACTCTCAGGAGCAAAGGGCAAGTTGTGAACACACCCTCTTTTCCAGGGGCTCACACCCTCTGCCTAGATGCCACTAGCTCACCATCCAGCCCTCGTGTTATGTCTGGGGCTGCCCACTGATGGATTTTCCTGGATATGTTGTCTTTCCTCTCCTGAGTGAGAGATAAGTGAAAGACATACTTCACCCTTTGTCAAGTCCTCCCTCCCCCCACCCAGGGGATAGTCTCAGAAAGCACTTTAGGCCCTGTGCAAAATGGCTGGGGTTTTTTGGTTTTTGGTTTTTTTTGTAAACTAGCATTTTTTAAAAAAAAATATTTATAAAATGGAAACACCAACAAGACCATAGCATAAGAAGGGTACAACTCCACACAATTCCCATCACCAGAGCCCTGTATCTCATCGCCTCCCCTTATAGCTTTCCTATTCTTTAATCCTCTGGGAGTATGGACCCAGGGTCATTATAGGATGCAGAAGGTAGAAGGTCTGGCTTCTGTAATTGTTTCCCCACTGAACATGGGTGTTGACAGGTCGAACCATACTTCCAGTCTGTCTCTCTCTTTCCCTAGTGGGGCAGAGCTCTGGGGAAACAGAATCCCAGGACACATTGGTGGGGTCATCTGCCCAGGGAAGTCTGGTTGGCATCATGTTATCATCTAGAACCTGGAGGCTGAAAAAAAGAGTTAACATATAAAGCCAAACAAATTGTTGACTAATCATGAGCCTAAAGGCTGGAATAGTGCAGATGAAGATTTTGGGTCTCCATTTTAGATCTAGCTAGTAGGCCTATTTTAGTCATATTCCAAAGGGCCCATGACTATACTAGTTTTTGCCTGAGCCTGACATCTGATATGCAAGTGGAACCAAGTTATTGTCTAGGGACATGATGTCAAGACTGGGAAAAGGGCTAGAAAGCTGGATCAGGGAAGAGAGTCGCTTCCAAATATGGGAAAGGTGTATAAATATTGTTGACTGTAAACTCCATTGATTTGATCTGATCTAGGGCCCATATTCAGTACAGGAGCCTATATAACTCTGCATCCCTGTAGTTCTGAGCTCACATTCTGTGGCCATGAGTAAGAACGTTCCAAGCTGCCCCAATTTCAGGACCCATCTTCCTCAGGTGATAGAGTATGTTGTCCAACCTCCCTTCGGAGGATGGAACATTCTCTGCCATTGTTGATCCACACCAAGCCCTGAAGAGAAGTATATCAAAATGGCTGGTTTTAGGTCTTGTACCAAAAGTGCTCAGTGGCTCTCAGTTCCAGTCACACCCTCCTAGCTTAGAGGCTTTTCCTGCCTTTTCAGTGGCTCCCAGAACCCCCCTCCCCACCCTGCCCCCTCCCCCGCCTCCAGAAGTTCCTGGGTCTCTACTGCAAGGCCCGTCTAACACTGGATAGAGCGGCACTGCAACTCTATACTAACAACAGCCTTTGCCAAGTGTCTACTGTATGTCAGTGCCAGTGCTCAGAGCTTTACTACTTTTTTCCTTTTCCTAACAGAGAATTGCTCAGCTCTGGCTTATGGTGGTGTTGAGGATTGAACCTGGGACCTTTGATACCTCAGGCATGAAAGGCCTTTTGCACAATCATTATGCTATCTCGCCAGCCTCTTCATCATTTATTATATGTAACATTAATTTTTTACCTCATCATATTATTTATAAAGTTGATATTGTTGTTTTCCAGATCTGGAGAGAAGATAGTTCACTGGGTGCTTTGCCATGTGTGTGACCCAGGTTGGAGCCCAAAACCATATGATAGGTATTGTGGGATAAAAGTAAGCTGTCAGGGGAGGGGATGGGATATGGAGTTCTGGTGGTGGGAATTGTATGGAGGTGTACTCCTCTTATCCTATGGTTTTGTCAGTGTTTCCTTTTTATAAATAAAAATTAAAACAAATACTAAAGCAGTCTTTTCCTTTTGATGGCTTCTTTATGAATGTTCCTTCAAGCTGAATACAATTATATCCTTTCCAAGTTCACAAATAATTTGAAGGTGCAATAAAATGAGTCTTCTTCTAAGAAACAAAGAAGGAGGAGGAGGAGGAGGAGGAGGAGGAGGAGGAGGAGGAGAAGGAGGAGGAGAAGAAGCTTTGGTGCAGTGGTGTTTCCCCCACTTTGCCCATCTCTCTATCTGAATGAAAAAAGCATCCCAAAGCAGTGAAATTGCAAGTACACAAGGTACTACATATACCAGAAAGAGACAGAGGCAGGGAGAGATAGAGAATGAGTGAATAAAAATGATTAAGGGCCAGCGAGATGATGTCACTGTAGAGCCCATGCCTTCTATGCATGGCACCACAGGCTCATGCCCAGCATTGTATGAGAGATCAACAAGCACAAAGCAAATAGAACTGTCTGTATGATGGTGGAAAAGAGCTTTTGGTGTCTTTCTCCTGAAAAAAAGGGGTGTTGAAGGTAGGGGCAGTGTAGTTCAGCAATAGAGCACAGGGAGAAGGCCCTGAGTTCCAGTCCTGGCACTGCATGACAAAATGATAAAATGAAACACTTAAGCAGTGCTGCTAGTAGATGACCTGTCAGCCAAGTCTGCAAAGCATGTTCATAGCCGTGATGCTCCACCATTCCCTGGAGCCCTCATTTTTTAAAAAATTTATTTCTTTATTGGGGAATTAATGTTTTACATTCAACAGTAAATACAATAGTTTGTACATGCATAACATTCCCCAGTTTCCCATTTAACAACACAACCACCACTATGTCATTTATCATCCTTCATGGACCTGTATTCTCCCCACCCACCCACCCCAGAGTCTTTTACTTTGGTGCGATATGCCAATTCCATTTCAGGTTCTACTTCTGTTTTCGTTTCTGATCTTGTTTTTCAGCTTCTGCCTGAGAGTGAGATCATCCTATATTCATCCTTCTGTTTCTGACTTATTTCACTCAATATGATTTTTTCAAGGTCCATCCAAGATCGGCTGAAAACGGTGAAGTCACCATTTTTTACAGCTCAGTAGTATTCCATTGTGTATATAGACCACAATTTGCTCAGCCACTCATCTGTTGTTGGACACATGGGTTGTTTCCAGGTTTTGGCTATTACAAATTGTGCTGCCAAAAATATATGTGTACACAGATTTTTTTGGATGGATGTATTGGGTTCCTTAGGATATATCCCCAGGAGAGGAATTGCAGGATCATAGGGTAGGTCCATTTCTAGCCTTCTGAGAGTTCTCCAGACTGTTCTCCACAGAGGTTGGACCAATTTGCATTCCCACCAGCAGTGTAGGAGGGTTCCTTTGACCCCACACCCTCTCCAGCATTTTCTGATGTCTGACATTCTCACAGGAGTGAAGTGATATCTCATTGTTGTCTTGATTTGTATTTCTCTGACAATCAGAGACTTGGAGCATTTTTTCATATGTTTCTCGGCCTTTTGGATCTCTTCTTTGGTGAATATTCTGTCCATGTCCTCCCCCCATTTTTGGATGGGGTTATTTGTTGTCTTGTTGTTGGGTCTGGCAAGCTCTTTATATATGTTGGTTATTAAACTCTTATCTGATGTATGGCATGTAAAGATCTTCTCCCATTCTGTGAGGGGTCTCTTGGTTTGGCTAGTGGTTTCTTTTGCTGTGAAGAAGCTTTTTAATTTGATGTAGTCCCATAGGTTTATACTTGCCTTAGTCTTCTTTGTAATTGGATTTGTTTCATTGAAAATGTCTTTAAAATTTATGTGGAAAAGAGTTCTGCCAATATTTTCCTCTAAGAATTTAATAGTTTGTGGTCTAACATCCAAGTCCTTGATCCACTTGGAATTTACTTTTGTATTTGGTGAAATACAGTGATTCAGTTTCATTCTTCTGCATGTTTCAACCCATTGTTTCCAACACCATTTGTTGAAGAGACTCTGCTTTCCCCATTGAATAGTCTGGGCACCTTTGTCAAAGATTAGATGTCCATTGGTGTGGGGTCTCATTTCTGGGCTCTCAATTCTATTCCACTGGTCAGTGTGTCTATTCATGTTCCAGTACCAAACAGTTTTGATGACAGCGGCCCTATAATAAAGTCTGAGATCTGGGAGTGTGATGCCTCTGGTTCTGTTCTTTTTTCTCAAGATTGTTTTGGCAATTCTAGGTCTTTTCTGGTTCCAGATAAACATTTGTAGCATTTTTTCTATTCTCCTAAAAGATGTGCTTGGGATCCTGATGGGGATAGCATTAAATTTGTAGATGGCTCTGGGTAATATATTTGTTTTGATTATGTTAATTATTCCAACCCATGAACATGTAATATCTTTCCACTTCTTTGTGTCTTTTTCAATTTCTTTGAGTAGTGACTCATAATTTTCAGTATACAAGTCTTTCACTTCCTTGGTTAGATTTACTCCTAGATATTTTATTGTTTTTGTTGCTATAGTAAAAGGAATTGATTTCTGGATTTCAATTTCTTCTAACTTAGTGTTTGCATAGAGGAATGCCACTGACTTTTGAATGTTAATTTTATAGCCTGACACCTTACTGTATTGCCTGATGATTTCCAAAAGCTTCTTGCTGGATTCTTTAGGTTTTTCTATGTATACTATCATGTCATCTGCAAATAAGGAGAGTTTGACTTCTTCTCTTCCAATCTGTATCCCTTTAATTCCTTGCTCCTGCCTGATTGCTATGGCAAGAGCTTCTAACACTATGTTGAATAGTAATGGTGATAGTGGGCAGCCCTGTCTAGTACCTGATCTGAGGGGAAATGCCTTCAGTTTTTCACCATTGAGTATGATGTTGGCTGTAGGTTTGCTATATATAGACTCCACTATCTTCAGGAATTTTCCATCTATTCCCATTTTTTGTAGTGTTTTGATCATAAAGGGATGTTGGATTTTGTCAAAGGCTTTCTCTACATCTATTGATATGACCATGTGGTTTTTGGTCTTGCTTTTGTTGATGTGGTGGATCACATTGATTGATTTACATATATTAAACCAATCTTGCATGCCTCGGATAAACCCCACTTGGTCATGATGAACAATCTTTTTGATATACTGCTGTATCCGGTTGGCTAGAATTTTGTTCAGTATTTTCGCATCTATGTTCATCAGAGATATTGGTCTGTAGTTTTCTTTTTTGGTTGTGGCCCTGTCTGCTTTTGGTATCAGGGTGATGTTGGCTTCATAGAAGCTGGCAGGGAGTATTCCAGTGTCTTCAATCTTCTGGAAGACTTTTAAAAGTAGAGGTATTAGTTCTTCTTTGAAGGTTTTGTAGAATTCATTTGTAAAGCCATCTGGTCCAAGACTTTTACTTTTGGGGAAATTTTTGATAACTGTTTCAATTTCATTAGCTGTGATGGGCCTGTTCATGTTATCCACTTCCTCTTTACTTAGTTTTGGAAGTTGGTAGGTATCTAGGAAATCGTCCATTTCTTCCAGGTTCTCTAGCTTGGTGGCATATAGTTGTTCATAGAAGCCTCGCATGATATGTTGAATTTCTGCAGTGTCTGTTGTGATATCTCCTCTTTCATTTACTGTCCGATTTATTTGGGTCTTCTCCCTTTTTTGTTTTGTGAGTCTGGCTAAAGGTTTGTCGATTTTGTTTACTCTTTCGAAGAACCAACATTTACTTTCGTTGATCTTTTGTATGGTTTTCCTATTCTCAATGTTATTTATTTCTGCCCTAATTTTAGTGATTTCTGACCTTCTCGTTGCTTTAGGGTTCCTTTGTTGTTCTTCTTCTAGGTTTTTAAGGTGTGCAATCAGGCTGTTTATTTGTGCTTTTTCTTGTTTCCTAATGTGTGCTTGTATAGCTATGAACTTCCCTCTTAGGACTGCTTTAGCTGTGTCCCAAATATTTTGATAGCTTGTGTCTTCATTTTCATTGAACTCTCGAAACATTTTGATTTCTTCCTTGATTTCCTCTTTGACCCAGAAGTTGTTAAGAAGTGTACTGTTGAGCTTCCACATTTTGGGACTGTTACTAATCTTTTGTTGATTGTTAAGTGTTAGTTTAATTCCACTGTGGTCTGAGAAGATGCTTGGGATGATTTCAATGCTCTTGAATTTGCTGATGCTGTCTTTGTGGCCTAATATATGGTCTATCCTTGAGAATGACCCATGTGGATTTGAGTAAAATGTGTATTCCGGTTTCTTGGGATGAATGACTCTGAAAATGTCCAATAGTTCTAGTTTATCTATCTCTTCATTTAGCTCCCTTATGTCTTTATTTATTTTCTGCCTGGATGATCTGTCAAGTTGAGAGAGTGGGGTGTTGAAGTCTCCTACTATGACTGCGTTACTGTTAATATATTGCTGTAGCTCTTTCAGTAGAAGTTTTATATATTTAGATGCCTTCTCATTGGGTGCATAGATGTTAATAATTGTTAAGTCCTCTTGATTGACTGATCCTCTGAGCATTAAGTAGTGTCTATTCCTATCTTTTTAAATCTTATCTATTTTAAAGTCTATCATGTCAGATATGAGAACAGCTGTTCCTGCCCTTTTTTGTGGGACATTGGCTTGTATGATAGTTTTCCATCCTTTCACTTTAAGTCTGTGTTTGTCTTGTTGAGTTAGGTGGGTTTCCTGTAGACAGCATATTGTTGGGTTGTGTTTTCTGATCCATCTTCCTACTCTGTGTCTTTTAATAGGTGAATTCAGGCCATTGACATTTATTGATATCAAAGATTGAAGATATTCTAATGCCATTCTTGTAGAGTTTTAGAGTATTTTGATATATGTCCTATTTGTGGTGGTCTGGTTGTTTATAGGAGACCTTTCAGAACTTCTTTCAGGGCAGACTTGGTGATAGTTGATTCTTTCAACTGTTGCTTGTCTGAGAAGGTTTTGATGCCTCCATCTAGTCTGAATGACAGTCTGGCAAGATATAGTATTCTTGGCTGAAAGCCTTTCTCATTGAGCACTCGAGAGTTATCTTGCCATTCTCTTCTGGCCTGTAGTGTTTGTATGGAGAAGTCTGCTGCTAATCTTATGGGTTTTCCTTTGTAGGTGACTCTTTGTTTTTCTCTTGCAGCCTTCAGGATCCTTTCTTTATCCTTATTCCTTTCCATTCTAAGTCTGACATGTCTTGGTATCTTTAGGTCTGGGTTAATTCTGTTTGGGACCCTCTGGGCTTCTTGAATCTTTATGTCTTTGATGTTGTCTAGACAAGAGAAATTTTCAGCTATTATGGCCTGGAAAATGCTTTCTTCCTCTCCTTCTCTTTCTTCCTCTGGTATGCCAATAATGTGTATATTGTTTCTTTTGAAGTCATCCCATAGGACTCTGTTGTTGTTTTTCAGCATCTCTTAATCTCTTTTTGAGATCTCTTACTTCTTTTTTAGTTGTCTCTAATTCATCCTCAATCTTGCTAATTCTGTCTTCAGCCTCATAGATTCTATTCTCTCTGCCCTCTACTGTTTTCTGGAGTTCATCTATTTTGTTGCCCAGCTCTGATACTGTTTTAGCTTGTTCAGCTAGTTGCATTCTTAGCTCAGCGATTTCAGCTTTCAGCTCTCTAATAACCATGAGATAATTAGTATTTTCTTCCATATTCTCATTTGTTGTTCCTGTATTTCTGATTATAATTTTTTCAAATTCTTTACTCACTCCTATTATTATTTCCTTAGCTAATGTTTGGATGTTGAACTCGTTATTTTTTGCTTCACCCTCTGGAGGACTTTTAGCTGGGCTTTTGTCCTGGTTCGATTCTCCAATATTTCTTGTTGTTTTAACCATTTTATATATTATGTTATGAGTTCCCTTTATCAGTACTTTTCAAATTATTGATCACTATTGCCTGGATAGACTTGTGTCTAAGTAAGTTAATTAAAGGGTTCACAGTGGCGGAAGTTAACAGTTGTTTCAATAGTATTTAAATCTCTGAGTTGGAGCTCAGTGGTTTAAAAGCCTCTTTTTTTTTTCTTCCCTGTAGGCTATGGGAGCCTGAGGGCTTTTAAACTATCAATAGGCTTCAGCTTAATCACTGAATCCTGACCAAGAGATAAAGCAGGGTGTGGTAGAGATAATCCAGTGGTTATGCAAAGAGACTTTCACAGCCCCTCAGCTATGCCACCGAGGTATAGATCTTCTCCTGAGTTTCCTGGTTAGACCTCTGTCCCCTGGTGTCCCTCCCTGTCACTGCTCCAGATTCTGAGGGTAGTAGCAATGGAGACTCAGAGTTGCACTTGGTGAGTCTCTGGGGAGTCCTCTCCTCCCTTCAGCTGTCCCCTTGTTGGTGGAGCAGACTGGAGGTGGTGTCTCAACTGATAAACTGCTGAACTGTTAGCAGTCACTTAATCTCTCCTTAGGCTCCTCTCTCCTCTCTGTCACCAGCCACACGTGTTTGTACTCACCGGTGATTTACTGGGTTCCTGTGGTCATTCTAGTCCTGTCTTGTTTCAGTCCGGGTGGTCTCCTTTGGTATTCCTAGTTGATCTGGGAAAGGAGAGGAGAGGAAAGGAGAGGAGAGGAGAGGAGAGGAGAGGAGAGGAGAGGAGAGGAGAGGAGAGGAGAGGAGAGGAGAGAAAGCGATCTGCTGCTCGTAGCTCTGCCTCTAGAAGTTGAATCCCTGGAGCCCTCATTTTTTACAGCTGCAGAATGAGAATGAATGAAATGACCTAGCGAGGCTGCAGAGGAATGTCCAGGAGGTGATTGTCATGAGTACCCAGCACAGCGTGCATGGCTGGTACTGGGGCAGCAGTAAGGGTTAAAAGTGCCCCAAATCAGGTCTCACCTGAAAAGATGGGAGCCACAACTCTCTCACAAAACTTGCTGAGAGCTTAATAGACTACATGAGTAAACACAGCTGGAATGACTCCCTGTACCCCTCACAGCTGTGCCCCAAGGTGGATGCAGGTATGCTCACCTTCACACACTAGATCAGCAGAGACAGTACTGGGTCAGCTTCAACTTTCCGCTGACATTTTGGACCAGATCATTGTTCACTCTATGGGCTGGTTTTATAGAATGTTGAGCAGTGTTCCTGGTCTTTGCCTACTAGTACCAGTAATATCCCCTCCCTTGCAGTAAGAAAAACCAAAAATGTCCTTTAGAGGATGAAATCACCCCCAACTGAGAGATACTGACATATGCCACAATGATATCTAACAGTGTCATCCAACTTGGAGGCCCTGCAGGCAGGTAGTCCCAATTTCAGGGAAGCAGCTCTAATGATGGCAACAAGCCAGTTTTGTCCCAACACTCATCACTGCATGGCTGCAAGATAGTTACCACAGATCCCATATGGCACCATCACAATGTGACTCAAGGCAAGTAAGAAGGGCAAAATGATGGTGCTGATAATTATTTCATCTTTATGGTATTTCTAGCTGTTTCTCAACAGCTGTCTCCTATGTCTTATTAGTCAAAAATGGCTGTGTGTTCATCCTTAAGTGCCAGGGTGGCTGAGAAAATGACTAAATGCCAAAGGAGAAGGTGATGAAGCCTCCTTAACATGAAAGTATAGATACACCCTCATGGCTCCAACATTATCTTTCCATTTGCTCTTCTTTGCTTTTGAGCATCTTGAGGACACAAAAATATGTCCTCAAAATGTAAAGCTGGGTTCAGAACTGAGTAGCTGCTTACTCAACATTCACTGAATGAATGAGTGAGTGAGTGAATCAAACAATGATTTCATCTCTTTTCCTCTCTTATTTATAACACTGAAAGCCCTGCTGTGGTCCCAGAGGTGGCACAGTGGATAAAGCATTAGACTTTCAGGCATGAGGTCCTGAGTTCAATCCATGGCAGCACATGTATCAGAGTGATGTCTGGTTTTTTCTCTCCTCCTATCTTTCTCATTAATAAATAAAATATTAAAAAAAGATTTTAAAAAACTGCACAGGCAATCGTGTATTCACATGCAAATAAAAATTGATTTTACTGTGCAAAGAAGCCTCTAATGCAAATGATACTTTAAACATCTCCTAGTTCCACCAATAGGCCATGATCCAATGGCCATTAAATTTGTAGTTCTCTTGGCCCAGAACATTCTTCAGTCACCTACAACCTCTTTTCCACCCATCTTCAAGTGGCCATTTCCTTCCCACTCTTTGGGTTTCTGCTTAGATGTAACCACTGTGGGAGGCCATGTGACTCTGATCTCTTCCATGTGATGCAGAGGCCCTCTGCTACCTTTCCTCTGAGCTCTCTGTGCTGCCCCATCCTAGCACTTGTCACCTGGGGTTGTGTCAGTCTCCCTAGAAGACACTAATTGTACCCCTGAAGAATAAAACAGTTTGTCCTTCACTAGTCAATACTGTATAACATTCTGAAGAACTCCTTTGTACTAGGAGAATATGAAGGAACAGGTGATAAATATTTTCAGCTCTGTGGGTCATATGACTGTGACAACTAACCTCTCTACTTGTGGTTGGGGCAAAAACAAAACCACACATAAACAAATGAGTTTAGTTCTATTGGGTGGGCCCTGACATTTGATATGAATTTCACATGTCAGACCAGTGAAATAGCATCATGGTTATGCAAAAGACTTCATACCTGAGACTCAGAGGTTCCAGGTTCAGTCCCAGGAACCACCATAAACCAGAGCTGAGCAGTGCTCTGGTAAAATAAATGATGAATTATTTGTGGTCCAGGAGGTGGCACAGTGGATAAAAGCAGTATACTTTCAGGCATAAGGTCCCAAGTTCAAACCCCAGCAGTATATGTACCAGAGTGATGTCTGGTTCTTTCATTCTCTCACTCCTCCTATCTTTCTCATTAATAAATAAATTAAATCTTTTACAAATATTTTTAAATAATAGTGAATTAATTAGTTGATAATAAAATATTGTTTGCTGTTGTAAATTAACTTAAAAAGAGGTTTTGGTAGTGGGGGCTGCTGCTGCTCGTAAAAAGATTCACAGCAGGGAGCTGGGAATGGGTTTAAACAATACAAAGTTTATTAGGGTGAAGCAGGTAAAAGGCAAAATAAGCACTTATCATCAAAGGTTAAGAGTATACTAGGTCCATAAAGTCTGAACATAGTTATCAAAAGTTTAGTCCCATAAGTAAACAATTATCAGTTCTGATAAAGGTTGCCGACGGCTGTAGAGGGGTCTAAAAGTTTACCAGCTAGCAGAGTCACACGTGTTCAGTTCCCAGGAGAAGTAGCCATGGCGGATGGATGCCTGAAGCACCTCCACCAAGGTGCTTCTGACCAGGACAAGAAGCTGCAGCCAAAAAGAGTCACATGCTCAAAGTCCCTTGCTTTATACATTCCTTTCTCTGAAGCACCTCCTCAGGGTGAGGTCATTTGTATGCCAATAGTCCCAAACTCCTGCTGGGGTCACCACAGTTTGCTAACAAAACTTATCATCGACCATCTAAAATTGTAAGTCTTTTTTTTTTTTTTTTTTTTTGGAAGCATTTTGATGAACAAGAACTGAGCATCACTCTGCCACAGGCAATGCTGGGGACTCAGGACCTCATGCTTGAGAGTCCAAGGTTGTTTTTTTTTTGGGTTTTTTAAAAATATTTATTTTATTTATTTATTCCCTTTTGTTGCCCTTGTTGTTTTATTGTTGTAGTTATTATTGTTGTTGTCGTTGTTGGATAGGACAGAGAGAAATGGAGAGAGGAGGGGAAGACAGAGAGGAGGAGAGAAAGACATCTGCAGACCTGCTTCACCGCCTGTGAAGCGACTCCCCTGCAGGTGGGGAGCCGGGGTTCGAACCAGGATCCTTATGCCGGTCCTTGTGCTTTGCGCCACCTGCGCTTAACCCGCTGTGCTACAGCCCGACTCCTGAGTCCAAGGTTTTTATCCACTATTCTACCTCCCTAGTCACATAGGGAAATTTTTTTTACTTGTTTGTAAGATTACAGATTACAGTTCCTCACCACATCCACCACCAAAGTTCTATGCCTCCACTCCTCATCAACAACCATCATAGTTCTCTCAAATTCTTAGAGACAGTTTGCAGTTAGACTATTTTTTTTGTAAGTTCATGTTTCATTTCTCTCTCTATTGTTCATAAGTGGAATAGAAAAGTCCTTCTTAAAGACTCTTAACCCATATAAAATAGACAAGTCATAATCTGCTGACTCTGATTAACACTGAGAGTCCTTTGCTTTGGGTTTTCAAGGTGATGTTTGAGAACACATCAGGTTGACCTGGGAGAGCAATAGAACAGTATTTCTAAATACCAAGCAGTTAATTAAAGTTTGAAAGTAGACTCGATGACCTAATCACTAGTCACATCCAGCAGACTGTATTTTAAGAAATTAAAGATGGCTCTAGATTAGGAAACTTCATTATTAGGAAAAAACATCAAGAGGTTTAAGCAAAAGTTACCATTTCTGGGCTTGGAAGATAGTGAAGTGTAAGCACACCCAGCTTGCATGTCTGAAGTCCCAGGTTCAACCCCTGGCACCATCAGAATGCCAAATCTGAGCAATACTCTGTGTTCTCTCTCTCTCTCTCTCTCTCTCTCTCTCTCTCTCATAATACAAACAAATAATAAAAAAGAAACATCAACATTCTTTAATTGGAAGTTTATGAAAATGCTCAACTCATGCTTCACCACATTTTCAATTAAATTTCTAAAGTATGTGACACAATTAAAAATTGACAAAAATCTCCCTAGCTCTACTTCACCTGATAAATTAACAGGTAGTATTACTATACATTAAAAATAATCAAAATAATTAGGATGAGAAAAGGACGTTTTCTCTGCCAGATATTAAATAAATAATAAATCTGAAGAACTAAACAAAGATTTTATCAATCAGAACAGGCATATCAATGGGAAAAATAAATTTCAAATGATTCCAAATAAATACTACTCAGCTATTTAAAATGGTGATTTCACCATTTTCAACCTATCTTGGATGGAGCTTGAAAGAATCATGTTAAGTGAGGTAAGTCAGAAACAGAAGGATGAATATGGGATGATCTCACTCATAGGCAGAAGTTGAAAAACAAGATCAGAAGGAAAAACACCAAGCAGAACTTGGACTGGAGTTGGTGTATTGCACCAAAGTAAAAGACTCTGGGATCGGGAGTGGGGGGAGAGTTCAGGTCCTGGAATAGGATGGCAGAGGACCTAGTGGGGGTTGTATTGTTATGTGGAAAATGGGAAATGTTCTGCATGTACAAACTATTGTATTTACTATATTGACTGTAAAATATTAACCCACCAATAAAGAAATTTAAAAACTTTTCCAAATAACCCATAAATTCACATATGAGAAAGAAAACCTATGACCCAACAAGGAGAGGAATATATAACAAATGGTGTTAGAAAATTTAGCTGAAAGGTGGGGGAAGGATTAATTTAGATTTATATCTTATATAGTACCTCCAAACCCATTTCCAGATGAGTAAAAATATTGCATGGGGGCCAGGCAGTGGTGCACCCAGTTAAGCACACATAGTACTAATTTCAAGGATCCACACAGGGACCCAGGTCCTGGCTCCCCACCTGTAGGGAGGACACTTCACAAGTGGTGAAGCAGGTCCATAGGTGTCTATCTTCCTCTTTCCCTCTCTATCGCAGCCTCCCCTCTCAATTTCTCTCTAATTCATATCAAATAAAAGAGGAGAAATCGCCAACAGGAACAGTGGATTCGTAGTGCTAGCACTGAGCCCCAGCAACAATCCTGAAGACAAAAATAATAATTAACTAATTAATTAATTAAAATTAAAGTATTGTATTTAAAAATTATACCACTTAAAAATAGGTGGATGACTAAATCTGGGTTAATTACTTTGCAAGAATGAGAGCAATAATAGTCTACTGCAAAGAGGAAGAGGTTGAAAGGACTCCCAGAGTCCTATGGAAGAGGAAGGTGACAAGTTGGTGGAGGGTGTGGTGTGCTAACACCTATCATTTGGAGATAAGAAACTGTACCCATGTGACAACAACTGTCTTACAAGTCAACAGTTCCCAATAAAGTGATCTAAAAGACCAATGAAGAATCACATAGGAAAGAATAATAAACTTGGCTTAGTCAATTGATTAACTTCCATATATCAAAATCCTACCAGTTGGACTGGGAGATAGCTTACCCAGCAGAGGGCACACTTTATCATATGCAAGGACTAGGGTTCGAGACCCCAGCCTCCACATAGGAGCATCACACAAAAGGGGAAGGTCTATAAATGTTGAAGAGATGCTATGGTGACTTTCCTCTGTCTGTCACACTCTATCTGAAAAAAAAAATTTTTTTTAAGTGTTCTCTGGGAGCAGTGGAATCACACAGATGAAAAAAAAAACTATTAGGGGTAGGGAAATACCTCATCCACTAGGTTGCCTGCATTGTTATGTGTACAAACCAAGATACAATCCAGAAACTGTATGGCAGGTGCTATGGCAACAGAAGTGTCAGTCTGGCTGGTCTGGCTTCGCGAGAGGAGACAGACAACCTGGGACTCATGGCTGGGTTGTACACAGTATCTCTTTATTCATGCAGGATGCAGCGCAATCTAAGCCGAGCTAGACTAAAACTAACACAACTACCAACTAACTAAAAGGAACAATGTTGTCCTTACATACTTTCCAAGTAGGGTGTAAACAAGATGTGACATACAGAGGGTGGAGAGAAAAGTGACTGGTGAAAATCAGGGTGTGACAAGGAGAGGGGGCGGAGCAGGCAAGAATTCTACCACTGAACCACCAATGCCCTGGAGGGAGGGTGGTGCTTTATGTAAATGTAAAAGTGATTTATGTAAATAGACCGCTTTGAATGGGATCAAACCAATCCCTATACAGGCATACCGGTGCTTGGTTAAGCAGAAGCCAGGGGGAGCTGGCATACTACCCAACACAGAAGAAGTTAAAATGCTGTAGTGTCTCTTCCCTCTTAGTCCCTTTATCTGAGTGAAACAAGCAGCCTTGAGTAATGAAATCATGCATGCTAAATGCCCCAGTTTCACATAAGGAGGAGAAGGGGGACGAGAAAGAAAAGGAAGGAACAAAAGGAAGAGTAAGAGGAATAGGAGGAGCAGGAGTTGAAGGAAGAATGTTAAAAGGCAAACAAAGCAACCCAAGAGGAGCAGTGGTTAAATTCTGGGCTCACAAGCAGTTCAGTCCCCAGCCTTGCCTATAAGTGTTACTCCAATCTTTATAAACTAAAGCTTAAAAAGGTAAACTAAGAAGGCAAACCATCAATTAGTAAAAATTATTTACCATAGATAATGCAGGTACAGCCACTTTTCTTGTTTTGCAAAGGGCACAAGAATAAATGATTTTAAAGTAATCAATAAGCATGATGTGTAATTTCACTACGAATGCATGCTTACACCTCACATACCAGTTTGTTTTCATTTATGTTATAACACATAATGATATAACATTGTATTTTCTACATGGAGATATAAATTATACATGTAGACTAACCCAAACAACATTGAAATTCATGTCTTTAAAAAAGGAAATGTAAATATTTTAAATGACCTGCATTCTGAATAGAATTGTGAATGATATTTAAATCTTGTTCTTTGTCACATGTTGCACATTTTCTATAGTAAATTCGTATTGTTTAAATACTCAGCTTTTGAAAATCACTTAACAGTATTTCCTTCTGACTTGGTCTCCCACCAGGAGGTTTACGGAAATGATTAGCCTTATTTTTATAATGGGAGTTAGAAGAGAAACGTCCTGGAGTGTCCCCCTCAGTGACACCTTCCAGAGCCGTGTGTGTGTGTGTGTGTGTGTGTGTGTGTGTGTGTGTGTGTTTTGCAGGGAGGAGGTTTCTTAAACATCATTTTATATCCTTCAGTTCCATAGAGAAGTTTTTCTCACCCCATTCAGTATCCATATTCAGTCTGACCTGGCAGAAAGACTGTAATCGAGGCTCCACGAGCTGAGGCCCCTTTCACAGATACACAGCCACGCAAAAGTTAGGCAGGGCCAGCAAAACCGCTCACTCAAATAGTGCACTGCTTTGGCGCAAGCCTGACACCACAGGCTCAAGCTCAGGTTCCACTGCATTGAAGAAAACCAGTATCAGGAAAACTAAAGCCAAGGTTGTTTCTCAAGGCATCACTTGGAGAGTTTTTCTGCCCTCCATGACTTTCATTCTCAGTTAACTCTGACTTGCCCTTTAGATCAGGGTGGGACCAAGTTTCCGCCAGCACAAGTGGACTAAAAGGTGAAGCCTGAGGGTCATTCCCATGTGAAGGGCCTGAAATTCCCCTCGGAATGTGATCAGATGGCAGGGTTTTAGGCACCAAGCCCGGGCTGTAAATAATCATGTTCAGGGAAAAGGCGGGTCCTTGCATTAGCAGGTGACTGAGCTGTCAGCTGACAAATAAGTCACTCCGGTCTCACCAGGAAACCAGAAAATGAGCCATCCAGAAAGACCTCAAAGGTACCACCTTATCAAAACAAGAGTCTACTGTTGGGTGGGTAAGCCTGTTAGGGGCAGAGCTATGGGAGTGAGTGAGTGTGTGTGTGAGTGTGTGTGTGTGTGTGTGTGTGTGTGTGTGTCTGTCTTAAGACACCAGAGACTCCCACAACTCCACACCTTAGAAACAGCTGCTGTTTTGAATAGGCTCTTCCAGAATTCTGCTTATAGAAAATAACATCGTTTGGTATTATTATCTTCATCATCACTACAGTCTTCAGTCTATAATGTTTCACATCTCATTTTACTTTTTTCTTCTTTGCCTTTGTTCCTGTTATCATGGTTCCTTCATAAACATTATCTGAATGGAGTTTTGGGCCAAAGGGCAAGAGGGACTCTTTTCTTCCTTCCAAGCCCCTAAATAGTTTCATTTTTACCATAGTAGCTTAGATAGCTCAGGGCACCAAAAAGATAGTCAATACTCAGGAGAGATGTTTAGAAGTATCCCCATATCTCCCCTTCATGGTGACATTAAGAAGTAGTTAGTGTGACCCAGGAGGTAGCACAATGGCTAAGCATTAGACTGTCAAGCATGAGGTCCCAAGTTCAATCTCTGGCATCAAATGAGTCTTTTTCTTTCTCTCATGGTAATAAATAAATAAACCATTTTAAAAAAATAGTTGAATTTCACCTACATTAACTTTTTTAGCTTTATGCTAATGATCTGGTTCCTTGAACATTTAATAGCTCAGTAGTTCGACAGGGGGCCAGGCGATGGCACACCTGTTTAAGTGCACACATCACAGTGAGCAAGGACTTGGGTTCAAGCTCCTCTCCTCACCTACAGGGGGAAAGCTTCATGAGTGGTGAAGCAGGGCTGCAGGTGTCTCTCTCTGTCTCTCCCTCTCTATCTTCTCCTCTCTCAATTTCTCTATCTTTATCCAATAATAAATATATATTTTTAATTTCAATAGTGGGAGACTGGGAAAAATCGCTCTACTGGCAGGGCTTGGACTCTCTCTCATGGAGTTGCTGACCCCTGGCACCACATGCAGCAAACAAGTGCTCTGGCTTGACTCTCTCTTTCTCTTGAGAGATTCATATGCAATAAATGAAATAAATCTTTGTAGTGAATCATGCAGCCATTGCTCCCACCCCAGTTTTGACAGGTAAAGATGGGGGTGGGTGAAGAGGAAGTGAACCAGGAACAGCTAGCCCTTGGCTAGGTCACTGCCCCCTCCCTTCTCAGGTTACTTAGAGGTGAGAAAGCATAGTCTAGACTTAATGGGAAACAGAAAGACAAGAAAATCCCCCAAACATTTAGTCTCATTCCATAGCACAATTAATATAAATTATCCTACAGAACAAATTCAATCTACACCTTGGGGTGTCACATTCTCTGCATCATAGTCTCACCAACTCCAGATGTTCACAGGCAGGGTGACATCAGCATTTGGCAAATGACCCAGAGACCCTGTCCTGCTAGTCCACTGACAACAGAAGGTGCCACTCTCAGAGGACTTAAGTTGGTGGTGTGAGTGGTGTGCAGACACCCATCAAAGAAAGATGAGAAAATTGTACCCATGGGCTGAGAAGCCAACATGATGGTTATGCAAAAGAGTTTCGTGCCTGAGGATCTGAGGTCCCAGGTTTAGTCCCCAGCACAACCATAAGCCATAGCTGAGCAGCTATGTATAGCTTTCTGTATATGTATAGCTTTCTGACCTTTCTGTATATGTCTCTCTTATTAAAAAAAAATAGTTAAAAAAGAAATTGTGTGGTCCAAAATGTGGCGCAGTGGATAAAGCATTGGACTCTCAAGCATGATGTCCTGAGTTTAATTCCCGGAAGAACATGTATCAGAATGATGTCTAGTCCTTTCTCTCTCTCCTATCTTTCTCATTAATAAATAAATTAAATATTAAAAAAAAGAAATTGTACCCATGTAGCAACTAAGTTGTAAACAATTTAAATCATTATTTCCTTTTTTCTTTCTTTCTTTCTTTCAAAAAAAGTTGAGAGGGAAGGGGAAGATAGGGAGTCAGGTGATGGCACACCTGGTTGAGTGCACGTTACAATGCGCAAGGGCTTGGGTTCAAGCCCCCAGGGGTTGACCTTTATCAATGACCTTTATCCAATTACTAGTGAAATAACACCTTCTGCCTAAACTCTTCTTGTTCTCAGAGTTTTATTCCTAAGCAGCTGGTTCTTTATGGAAAGAAAAAAAAAATCAATTTATCAGGTTATATTGTTTCCTCCAGGAAGTGCTCATTATGCTCAAGAGAATACATGGAAGCTCTTGCTTCCTACGACTCGGGACTTTCTTGCTTCCAGCAGAGAAGGCAATTAATCATTTCTGTGCCAGCTACACGCCAAGCATGGGGAATCAGAGGACTCCTTCAAGGAAGCTGCTTCTCCAGGACCCAAGGGCTCATGTGCACAGATGGAGCTGCAGGGCTGACTTTATGTACTTCTTCCCCTGACATAGGAAAGGATTATTTAGATACTGCAAACATTATACAAACCGAATTCTGAAAATCAAATAATTCACTCTAATAAGTATTGCCTGTTATGAATTGTGTTACTTTGTTTTTGTTGTTGTTTTAATATTGGGTTGCAAGTGTTCTTATTGATCAGGTCCTTTGCCAGAAACATGATTTGGAGATACTGTCTCTTGTTTTTTTTTGGTATTGTCTTTACAGCTTCATCTTCCTCTTCCTCTTCTTCTTTTACCAAAGCACTGATCAGCTCCAACTTGGGAGCCTCAGGCTTAACAGTCTGTTTGCATAACCATTATGCTATCTACTCCCCACCCCCCCTTGCCCTTGTTTACAACTTCTTGATGGCATCTTTGAAGGAATTTTTCTTTCTTTCTTTTCTTTTTCTTTCTTTCTTTATTCTCTTTATTTTTTGTTTTTGTTTTTGTTTCAGGGTTATTGCTGGGGCTCAATGCTTGCACTACAAATCCACTGTTCCTGGAGGCCAATTTTTTTCCCATTTTGTTGCCCTTGTTGTCATTATTGTTATTGTTGGATAGGACAGAGAGAAGTTGAGAGAGGAGGGAAGGCAGAGAGGAGGAGAGAAAGACAGATACCTGCAACCTGCTTCACTGCTTGTGAAGCCATTCGCCTGCAGGTGGGGAGGCAGGGGCTCGAACCGGAGTCCAATGCTGGTTGTTGTGCTTTGCGCCATGTGCGCTTAACCCGCTGCACTACCGCCCAACCCCCGGAAATTTTTTTTCTATTTTGATGAAGTCCAATTATCTATTTTTATTTTATTGTTTGTGCTTTTCATGTCATATTTACTAAATTATCATCTAGTGGCCCAGGCAGTAACACAGTGGGTAAAGTGCTAGGCTAGCATGCAAAAGTCCTGAGTTTGACCCCTGACACCACATTTGCTAGAGTGGTGCTCTGGTTCTTTCTCTCTGTTTCATGTTAGTAAATAAATAAATATTTTTAAAAGAAACTATCTAATCCAAGGTCATTAACATTCACTTCTATGTTTTCTTCTAAAAATTTTATAGTGCAAGCTTTTATATTTAAGTCTTTGATACATTTTAAGTTAATTTCCTTTTTTTCAATTTTCCTTTTTAAAACGTTTGTATTATTTACTTTTGGGAAGAGACAGAAAGAAATTGAGAAAGGAGGAGGAGATAAAGAGGGAACGAGAAAGACACACCTGCAGCACTGCTTCAGCACTTGTGAAGTGCCCTCCCACACCTCCTGCAGGTGGGGTCCAGGGGCTTGAACCTGGGTCCTTGTGCCAGAGGCACCACCACCTGGTCTCTTTGAGTTAATTTCTGTCTATGACGTAGAGAAATGGAAACTTCCTTCCTTCCTTTCTTCTGCATTTGGATACCCAATTATCTCAACACCATTTGTTGAAAAGACCATTCTCCCGGAAGTTGGGCGGTAGCACAGTGGGTTAAGCAGTGCAAGGACCGTTGTTAGGATCCTGGTTTGAGCCCGGGGCTCCCCACCTGTAGGGGAGTCACTTTACAAGTGGTGAAGCAGGTCTGCTGGTGTCTATCTTTCTCTACCCTCTCTGTCTTCCCCTCCCCTCTCCATTTCTTTCTGTCCTATCCAACGACATCAATTACAATAAACAACAAGGGCAACAAAAAGGGAATAAATAACTAAATATTAAAAAAAAAAGACTATTCTCCCATTGATTAGCCTTGGCACCAATACTGAAAATTTATTGTCAAAGATAAATGGGCTTTCGGAAATCACTTCTATTCCATTGATCTCTGTGTCTCTCCTTCTACTGGTAGGCCACATTGTTTTTTTGTTTGGTTTTGGTTTTGGTTTTCCCTGTTTTGTTGCCATTGTTGTTCCCCCTTGTTGTTGTCGTTCTTGTTATTGTTGCCATTGATGTTGTCGGCCATATTGTTTTTATCACTGTAGCATTTTAGTATGTCATGAAATTGGGAAATGTTAACTCCAACTTTTTTTTTTTTTTTTTTTTTAAAAAGACCATTAAGGGCCATCTGCAATTGCATATGCATTCTAGGATCATCCTGTCCATTTCTAAGGGGGAAAAAAAAATAGAAGAAGTTGAGGTTTTTGATGAGGATGATGTGAAGGCCAACTTGAGAAGGACTGCCACTATGACAAAATTAAGTCTTTCAGTCCTTGAACACAAGGATTCTGCACATTGAAGGAAAGAGTCTTCTTTAATTTTAACAATGCTTTGAAGTTTTCAGACTATACATTTTACACAGTTTAAGCTTATTCCTAAGTGTGATATCAATATAAATATAATTAATTTACATCTCACTTTCATTGCTACACTTCATTTTATTGCTAATATATAAAATACAACTGGCCTTTACAGATAGTAGTTTGTCCTGTAATCTTGCTGAATTCATTTATCAGTTCCAACAGATCTTCAAGACTTCATTAGAAAATTATGCACGAAATATTATGTCATCCATAAACTTAGGTAGTTTTCCTTCTTCCTTTCCAACATGGGTGCCTTACATTCATGAGTCCCTGGGTTTGAGGCCCAACATACTGACTTCACTAAAGTCATGAGGAGACTAAGGAAGCCTCAGCCCATTTGAGTCTTAATCCGGGGCAGTGTGTCTGAGGAAGAGGAGAGGGCCTTTTTAGCCTCTGCTAGGAAATTTGATAAAATATGCAGGGTGATAAGAAAAGAAGATAATAGGAGCCCGGCGGTGGTGCAGCGGGTTAAGCGCACATGGCGCGAAGCACAAGGGCCGGCATAAGGATCTGGGTTTGAGCCCCCGGCTCTCCACCAGCAGGGCTTTGCTTCACAGACGGTGAAGCAGGTCTGCAGGTGTCTATCTTTCTCTTCCCCTCCTCTCTCGATTTCTCTCTGTCCTATGCAACAGCAACGACAGCAATAACAATAACAGTAATAACAACAACGACGATAAACAGCAAGGGCAACAATAGGGGAAAAATTTAAAATAATAAAAAAAAGAAAAAGAAAAGAAGATAATAACTTATCCCACACAGAGAGACTGGGAAGGTAAGAATGTCTGAGACCAGTAACCTTCAGGCTGGGAGCAAAAGGGTGACATCATTAAACAGGTGGCTTTGGGTGCCCTTCATCATTCCACTTCCGCCCCCTCCCACTTGGAATTTTGTCTCAGAAGTGGTGAGTTCACTGCCACTGGAGGTGTTCAAGCAAGGACTGGTTGTCTACCTATAGAGCCTATCCGGGAGGGAGAGCTATAGGCACGTCGTAGAATACATGTGTGCTGCCTTAGGGAAAACCCCAACACGACAAAAGAAGCTTTTCCACCACCTAGTGGACATAGTTATGAACTGCAGCCCTTCTGTGGAAAGTAGCCTGACTTACCCCCAGAATCCTAGTCAGTGAAGCCAGAACAGAGGCTCTGGTCCTTTCACGCTGGCCTATGTATCTTTCCGCCTGTGTGTCTTCTGAGAGTTCAGAGAAGTCCTTTCACTGAGACAGGCGCCAGAAGGCTTCACATAGGCCACTGTTACTGCCTATAAAATAGAGACGCTGAGGATTGGAAGGGGCACCCCTGAGGGAAGTGTAGTTTACATAAACCAGGGGACTCCCTGGAAGAGGGCAGGAGTAGGCTCATTTATTCGTTCTGCTCATCTTTATATGTGGGAGTGACACTGAACCATCTGTCCAGAAGTATGAGTTCCCAACTGAGCTCAACTCTGCAGGAAACACCATGAAATCAGCAAGAAATAAAAAAGCCAACAACAATCACCACCACCACCTCCCCCCCCAAAAAAAAAAAAACTTTTTTAAAGAGTTTGCCCCGTGGAATTACTAAATTCTGAAGGATTTTGTCTAAAAGTGCATATCTTCATGTTGCATTGGGACTTATGCTTATCTTTGAACATCACTTATCATCAGCCAAGACCTTCATAATCACCCATTAGTTGTCAGGATGAACTTTCCCCGTTACCAAACAGACCATACAGAATTCACTCAATCTGAGCAAAACCAAGAGTACTAGAAATGTCAGTGGGCCAGCACAGCCCCAATCAGTGAGTGCTGGATTCTGCTCAGTCTTCCTGAAATAAGTAAGCAGATTCCACCCCCTAGCCCAGCCTCTCTGCTCTGGACAGTGAAGTGCAAGGCTCGGGTGGCCCAAGGGAAGCTGTTCACAGGTTGTGAGCCTCATCCTGGGCAGCAGGCCATCTGACCATTTCTCCTTCTGGTTTGTCTTCATTTCTGAGAAGTGGGCATTTAAACACACAGCTAGACCTGAGTTTCAGCAACCCTTCAAGGTTCCTGTACAGGCCATGAAACCCCCTGAACAGGGTCTGGGACCCAGTGGTTTCATAGCACTTGCTGGGTAAATAATGGACGATCCCTGTGGACTGTTCTCAGTTTCTCTTAGTTTTTTTTCTTTCTTTCTTTATTTCTTTCTTTTTTTCTTTTGTTGTTGTTGTTCTTTATCAGAGCACTACTCAGCTATGGCCTATGGTGGTGCAGGAGATTGAACCTGGAACCTTTGGTGTCCCAGGCATGAGTCTTTTTGTATAACCACTATGCTATCACCTCAGTTGTTGCCTTCAGCACCATTTGGCCCATGAAGTGGGCTCTGTGTGTGGGTGCTGTTAGGAGTGTCCTCCTGCAGTCTCTCACAAATCAGACACATGACAGCCCCTCCCTGTCCTCAATGTGACCCCTTTCTCCCTTGTGAGGGCCTTGGTTCCTATCCTAGCTTATAACTTGGCCTTAACAAACTAGGCTGGCCCAGGCACAAACCTGAGACCCTCTGTCATTCAGGGGAGAACCTCTGCAGTCAGTCTCCCACCCCCATCTGCTGTACACTGCACACTCCCATAGCCCTGCTGCACCTCCAGACCACACTTTGTCAAACAGAAAGGGAAAATAAACCAAAAAGATCTCTGACCCACCTTGGGAGCAGTCTCTCTGGTGCCTTCTGAATAGAAGCACGTCCTGCCCCCCTGCACCCCGCCCCCCGCAGTCCCCAGTAGGCATGCCTCTCATTGCACCTCTTTCTTGGGGCTGCAACCAGCAGCTTCTGCTCCCCACCCAGGTGTGAACCTCCCCAGTATAGGGCCTCATTCTTCTATATACACCATCCCCCAACACTCCCCCATAGAATAACAAACAGCAAGGATCTGGGAAGCCGAAGCACAAAAATCATGATGAAATATATTTTTTATAATGTACACATTCTGATTTCATGTCACGTTCAGTCCCTCATCCAGTCTCAGGGCTGTGCCAGAGGCTCAGTTCAGAGATCTCAGAGTACCCAGCATGTACAGAGGAAGCAGCCAACACCAGAATTCCAGGCAGTTCCTTCAGAGCCTAGGCCACCTTCCCACTTAGCGCCAGAGCTGGATGGTGGGGAAGTACCAGACCTGCTCTGCAGATGTGTCCTCCAAGTGTCTCTGTAAAACTAGAGACCACTTGGCAGAAAATGTGAATTAGGGATTTGGGCAGTAGCGCAGCAGGTTAAGCGCACATGGCACGAAGCACAAGGACCGGCATAAAGATCCCAGTTCGAGCCCCCAGCTCCCCACCTGCAGAGGAGTCGCTTCACAGGTGGTGAAGCAGGTCTGCAGGTGTCTCTTTTTCTCTCCTCCTCTCTGTCTTCCCCTCCTCTCTCCATTTCTCTCTGTCCTATCTAACAATGACAACATCAATAACAACAACAACAAATAACTACAACAACAACTAAAAAACAAGGGCAACAAAAGGGAATAAATAAATTAAATATTTTTAAATTTTTTTTTAAAAAAAGAAAATGTGAATTAACAGGGACCTGGTTGAGTGCACATGTTACAGTGCACAAGGACCCAGGTTCAAGTCCCCAGTCCCCAACTGCTGCAGGTGTCTCTCTGTCTTTTCTCCCTAACTCCTCCTTCCCTCTCAATTTCTGGCTGTCCCTATCAAATAAATAAAAATAATTTTAAAAAATGTAAAAATAAATAAAATGGGGGCAGGGTGGTGGTGCACCTGGTTGAGCGCATGTATTACAATGTACAAGGACCCAAGTTCAAGCCCCCGGTCCCCACCTGCAGGGAGAAAGCTTTGCAAGTGGTGAAGCAGTGCCACAGGTGTCTCTCTGTCTCTCTCCCTCTCTATCACCCCCTTCCCTCTTGATTTCCGACTGTCTCTATCCAGTAAATAAAAAGATTTTTTAAAATATGGATTAGCATGGTGGGGAGGGATCAAAGGATGAGGCCGTGAAAGGCTGTCACTACTAGAACCCTCCAGGAGAAAGATGCAGGGCCACCATGAGACAGCCTAGGTTCCTACAGTGAGAGACCTGAGATGAAAGTAAGTGCTTGGCAGCGAACCCTGTAAACATGGACAATGACAGAGAGCCATCAGATCTCAGTAAAGCTGGCACTGGGGAGTGCTCTATCTGAAGCTTCCTTGTGAAGGAAAAAGACTATCAACCAGAATCCAAAAAGTAGAAGACAGAGACAAATGGACCCACACACCTGGGTTAGCATGGAAGTGTCTTGTGGCTGGGAGGTGGCTTAGCAGTTAGTATGTGTGCTTTGCAAACCTTTGAGGTTTGATTTCCAACTCTGCATATAGCCAGAACAGTTCTCTGGTCTGTCTCATTACACAACAAATGCTTTAGAAAGGTATTCTTAATATCTTTATGATCAGGGAAATCATTCAATTGGTGGAGTATTGATTTTGCTGGCCTGATGTTTCCTGGTTCGATCCCCAGAGCCAGTACCAGAGTGGTGCTCTGGTTTGCCTCTCTCCTTCTCTGTCTCATGTGATATTATCCCTCTCATTTATATATATATATATATATATAGATAGATAGATAAAATAAAAAATAAGTCTTAGAAATAGCATTAATGTTTGAGTGACTTATTAGATGTAGACTTGTATCCTTTACTTCATTAAAGAATCTTTTCTTTTTTATTTATTTTTTTTATGGCCACCAGGATTATTACTGGGGCTCAGTGGTGTTTCCAGCAGCCATTTTTCCTTTTTCTTTTTAATAGGATAGAAAGAAATTGAGAAGGAAAAAGGAGAGAAGGAGCGAGAAACAGAGACACCAGCAATACTGCTTCACCTTTCATGAAGCTTTCTCCCTGTGGCGAGTGGGGGCCCAATCCTGACTCCTGGTGCATAGCAATGTCCGTACTCAATCAGGTGCACCACCACCTGGCCCCTATTAAAGTGCTTTAAAAATATGTGTTATTTCATTGAAGAGAAAGGCTGAGAGAAGCCAAAGCACCACTCCAGTACATTTGGTGCCAGAGATGGAACTAGGACCTCACACATGTAAGTCCTGAGCTTTGAAATGACCCTCTTTACTACATGACTCTTCACTGCTTTTGTTTCTCTTGTTGACATGGAAGTAATTGGAGGAAATGGACACGGCTGCCTATTTTTTGTTTGGGCTTCACAACTCCAGGATAATGTCTTCAGTTATAAATAGAGAGACACAGATGCTTATAAGTTTCCTTTAAGTAATGTACTTTTCTTTTCTCTCTCTCCACCCACCCCGTTAGTGACTTAAAGTAATGTACTTTCCTTTTTTTAAAAAAAAGATTTTATTTATTTATTAATGAGAAAGATAGGAGGAAAGAGAGAAAGAACCAGACATCACTTTGGTACATGTGCTGCTGGGGATTGAACACGGGACCTCATGCTTGAGAGTCCAATGCTTTATCTACTGTGCCATCTCCTGGACCACAAGTAATGTACTTTTTTTTAATTTATTATTTTTTAAATTTATTTTCCCTTTTGTTGCCCTTGTTGTTTAACACTGTTGTGGTTATTGATGTCATTGTTGGTGGATAGGGCAGAGAGAAATGGAGAGAGGAGGGGAAGACAGAGGGGGGAGAGGAAGATAAACACCTGCAGATCTGCTTCACCGCCTGTGAAGTGACTCCCCTGCAGGTTGGGAGCCAGGGGCTCGAACCGGGATCCTTACACCGGTCCTTGCGCTTTGCGTCACGTGCGCTTAACCCACTGCGCTTAACCCACTGTGCCACCGCCTAACTCCTGTAATGTACTTTTCTAGACTCATCTTGGTTCTCATTCAAGATGCATCAATATTCATTAATCTGCCCCATGTATTTCTTATATCATCACCTAGTATTTTTTTTAATTGTTCTCTGAGCTCCAACAAATGTTGCATTGTGAATAAATTTGATTCTTAACTAATCTTCCTCTCTGAACATGCATGTGATATATTCATTTTATCTTTGCATTTGCTGCTTGAGAATTACTACTTAAATGTATTAAATATAGAGTCTACTTACTTTTTAAATATACTGTGTTTTGTATTTTATATCACTGATTTTATCTCATTTTTAAAAGAACTACATTCAGGTAAATCATAATACCTTTAAAAAAGAGAGAGAGAGAGAGAAAGACAGAGAGACAGAGAAGGTACCATAGCACCAAAAGTTTCCCCCAGTGCAGTAGGGGCCAGGCTGGGAGTTGGGTTGTGTGACAAGACAGGTGCACTATCCAGGGAGCTGTCTGATGCTACTGAGCCTTTTTTCCAGGCCACTTGCCTGCTCCTTCTGGTGTGAGATTGTCAAAGGTCCCAGGCAGGACTGAGCCCGGAGTTTCCCTGTTCAGGAGCTTTTTCTTCCTTAAGTCCAACAACCCTTATCAGTTATGAACAGTGACTCAGAGCTGGCAGTTCAGCCAAGCAGGGGGTTTCCTGGCCTTCTCACAGCTTCCTCCTTCCAATTCAATCTCTGTTTTCAGTGCAGTGCAGACACTCCTTTGCTTTTCTCCCCAGCCTCACCTGGGTGGGCTAGAAGGGCAAAGACCCCCCAAAGGGAATCCCCGCCAGTACATGGGTCTAGGGAACTGGGAGGAGAGACAGAAACATGATTTTTCTTTTTTTTTTTTTCCTCCTCCAGGGTTATTGCTGGGCTCGGTGCCTGCACCATGAATCCACCGCTCCTGGAGGCCATTTTTTCCCCCTTTTGTTGCCCTTGTTGTAGCTTCGTTGTGGTTATTATTATTGCCCTTGTTGACGCAATTCGTTGTTGGATAGGACAGAGAGAAATGGAGAGAGGAGGGGAAGACAGAGAAGGGGAGAGAAAGATAGACACCTGTAGACCTGCTTCACCGCCTGTGAAGCGACTCCCCTGCAGGTGGGGAGCCGGGGGCTCGAACCAGGATCCTTACGCCAGTCCCTGCGCTTTGCGCCACATGCGCTTAACCCACTGCGCCACCGCCCGACCCCCAGAAACATGATTTTTCATGCTTGAGAGCAGCTTCCAGTTTAGCATTTTCCTAGGTAACTGGGTTAAGTTTCCTGACAAAGCAGGCCCACAGGAAGCATGTCAAGATGCTGTTTTGTGGGGTCTCTGGTTGCCCTGTGTATTCTGATGAGCACCTCCATTCTAAACAGGAAGCAGGGGGCAATCTTCAGCAAGTCATAGTCACAGAGTCTTCAAAGGACTGTAAACTGAGTCCCAGGTGGTGGAACCAAGGGAAAGGAGCAAGACCACTGAGGGCAGCTTGAGGGACGTACCCAGGACAGCCTACTCCAGGCATCACAGGCTTGAATTTCCTGGGTTTGCCTTAGGCTCAGACTATCTAAAGTTACACTAATTCACAGTATCAATAAATACAGGCTAGAACTATAAATGTTCACTCTTCATTTGGTTTTTTCAGAGCCTGGGTCTTGTGCATTCATAATTTCATTGTACTGGCCTGCTTTTTCATTCAAATAGAGAGGCAGAGAAGAAAGTCAGAGAGAGGGAGAGATAGTACAAAACTGGCGCTTCCTCTAATCCCATGGTACCTTCCATGTGGTGTTAGGGATTGAAATTGAGTTGCACACATATCAAGGCATGCACCCTACATAGTGAGCTATGCAGGCCTACTAATTTCTTTTCCCTTTAAATATGGTGCAAGGGGATGAATTCAAGGCATATTCAACACAACTGAGAGACCTCTCCAGCCCAATTTACTATTCTTTCTTTCTCCTTTTGTTTTTACTTTATCGTTTTGTTTTGTTTTGTTTTGTTTTGTTTTGTTTTGTTTTGTTTTGTTTTGTTTTGTTTTAACCAGAACACTGCTCAGCTCTGGTTTATGGTGGTGTGGGGGACTGAACCTGGAACTTTGGAGCTTCAGGCCTAAGAGTTTCTTTTTTTTTCTTGTGTAACCATTATGCTATCTACCCCTGCTCTCTTTAATCTATCCTGCCTTCTTTATTTTTTTCTTTAAGATAGAGGAAGAGAAACAAGGTGAGAGAAGAGATGCCACAACACTGCTCTATCATTCATATAGCTCCTTTGTTTACGGTGAGGTAGATACTCTGGCAGGTAGACTATCTCCAAATGCCCCTTAGGATCTTCTTAGTAACAATTACTTTTATCAGGGCTGGTGAGATAGCTCACTTGAATAGTGTGTTGCTATGCCATATGTACAACCCAGGTTCAAGCCCAGCCCCTACCACATTGAAGGGAACACCTATACTGTGGTCTCACACATTCTTTCTCTGCCTCTATCTTTAAAAAAAAATGTGTGTATGTGTGTGTGTATTATATAATACATATAACATAAAAGATGTGTTAATCAACTGTTTATGATACTGGCAATTCAACAACAACTTTTTAGCCATTAAGTTTCAGAGAGTCATACCCCAAATGGCCTGTGGACATACTAGTTTCTTTTTTTTTTCCTGAGCCTGAAATCTGATATGCATGTGAATCCAAGTTATTGTCTAGGGAGATGATGTCATGGCTGGAAAAAGGACCAGAAAGCTGGATCAGGGAAGAGAGTAGCTCCCTAATATGGGAAAGGTGTATAAATATTGTTGACTGTAAACCCCATTGATTTGAAAAAAACTAGTATAGCCACAGGCCCTTTGGAATATACTAAAATATGCCTACTAGTTATCTATAAAACGGAGACTCCCTTCCCCAATTCTTCTTCTGCACTACTCCAGCCTTTAGGTTCATGATTAGTCAACAACTTGTTTGGATTTATATGTTAACTCTCTTTTCAGCCACCAGGTTCCAGATGCTAGCATGATGCCAACCAGACTTCCCTGGACAGACAACCCCACCAATATGTCCTGGAGCTCCACTTCCCCAGAACCCCACCCCACTAGGGAAAGAGAGAGGCAGACTGGAAGTATGGATCGACCAGTCAATGCCCATGTTCAGCGGGGAAGCAATTACAGAAGCCAGACCTTCCACCTTCTGCATCCCACAGTGATCATGGGTCCATACTCCCAGAGGGTTAGTGAATAAGAAAGCTATCAGGGGAGGGGATAAGATACGGAGTTCTGGTGGTGGGAATTGTGTGGAGTTGTACCCCTCTTATCCTATGGTTTTGTCAGTGTTTCCTTTTTATAAATAAAATAAAGCAAAAGTTTCTGAGAATCAAAGGTATTTTTTAAATTATTTATTTATTTATTAGATACAGAGAGAAACTGAGATAGAAGGGGAGATAAAGAAGGAAAGAGAGGCATCTGCAGCACTGCTTCACCTCTTGTGAAGCTTCTCCCCTGCAGGTAGGGACCAGGGGCCTAAACCCTGTTTCTTGTGCATGGTAAGGTGTCCTCTCAACTGAGTGTACCTACCAGTTAAATTTCTGACTGCACAGGGAGCTTGGTTCCCCTGAACCCTACATTTGTGTTCAGAGTCATAATGAATATTCAAAAGCACCAAAGAGAAACAGGGAGCAGCGTTGAGCTCTGAAGCAGCATCCCAGCTCTGCAAGCCTGGGTCTCTGTTTCCCCACAGCTGAAAGTCAGAAGTGTGTGAATGTGAGATTTCATGCAGGCAGGACCGTTGGCACAGGGAGCACTCAAGTGCCAGCTGTGGTCACTGGAATTCCAGAGCATTTCTCCATGGAGTGCATCAGCCCCCTGAGGGAGGGCAGGTGATGACATGCATGCCCCAGTGAGGGGGTCTCTGCTGGCTTCTCTTCTACCTGGAAGGAGCTGTGTGGGTACTCTCATGGCTGTGTAGGTCAGGCAGGAACATGGTATACTCCCTGTGCCCTCACCTAGGCCCAGGGTTTCCCTCCTTCTAGCATGGTGCCCCCTGCAGTGTGAGACCAACCAATCCTCAGCCCCATCTCACCCTGGCAGATGACTGGTCTGATACAGTTGTTAAGATGCCCACGAGCATGTGTAAATCCCGGCTGAGTCCCTGCAGCCCTGGAGGAGTTCGGAGGCCTCCATGCTACAGGCTGCCTTCCTGGGAGCCTCCATCTCTGCACCTGCACTGCCCGGTGCCTGAAGCCACATGCCCATAAGTCCACCTGCTCCTCAGGGAGATACTGCCAGCATCGTCTCCGTGAAGTCCAGCCTGTCTTGCTCTGGGCTCTCCTGCTGCTTCAGTCGGCTACCCTGGTCCTGGATTACCTTCCCAGGGGTCTTCAGAAATCTGCAATGTGGGTTCCAACTTGACAGCAGCTCCTGCCTACACCCATCCCTCTTCAGGGTGTTTCCATCCCAGGAAAATGCATCCCTGCTTCCCCTGTTCACCTGGTGACCCCCCCCCCCACACACACACACACACACATACCACCACCACCACCACGCTACTTACCTAAACAGCAGCTTCTGCCCAGGTTCCTTTTTGATGATATTCAGCTTATAGTAGTGGCGCAGTGCACGAGACATCTTCTCGTAGGTCATGTTCACCCGGTTCTGGAAGGAAAAGCAGCCCATATTACCCCACTCTCACTCCACACCTTCCAGGCCCAGGATCCCATACCCTGAAGGAAGAGGGTTAGGACTTAGCTTTTTCCTTTCCTTTCCTTTCCTTTCCTTTCCTTTCCTTTCCTTTCCTTTCCCTTCCCTTCCCTTCCCTTCCTTTCCTTCCCTGCCCTCCCTTCCCCTCCTTTCCCCTCCCCCTCCTCATCTCCCCTCCTTTCTCTTGCCCTCTCTTTTCTCCTCTCCTCTCCTTTCATTCCTTTCTTTCATCAGAGCACTGCTCAGCTCCAGCTTAAGGTGGTGGTGAGAATTGAAACTGGGAACCTCAAAACCTCTGGCATGAGAGTCTTTTGGCATAAGCATTGTGAAGTCCTTGCCACCCCTAATGGGTGGGTTCTTAAGCCTCTTTGCCAGTCTGTGTGTGTTTGTGGGAGGGGGGGTACTGAGGGGTAATGGAGTAATGGGTTCCTACCGAGCTGAGAGCCCAGGACAAGAGACAGCTCTAACACTTGATTTGAATAGGAAATGTCACAAAGAAAAAACATATGTGCATTTAAAGGAAATGCTCTCAGAAAGACAGCATTGGGGAGTCGGGCTGTAGCACAGCGGGTTAAGCGCAGGTGGCGCAAAGCACAAGGACCGGCATAAGGATCCCGGTTCGAACCCCGGCTCCCCACCTGCAGGGGAGTCGCTTCACAGGCGGTGAAGCAGGTCTGCAGGTGTCTATCTTTCTCTCCCCCTCTCTGTCTTCCCCTCCTCTCTCCGTTTCTCTCTGTCCTATCCAACAACAATGACAACAACAATAATAACTACAACAATAAAACAACAAGGGCAACAAAAGGGAATAAATAAATAAAAAAAAAAAATAAAATAAAAATATATAAAAAAAAAAAAAAAAGAAAGACAGCATTGGGGGTGGGAGTTGAACCCATGAGGGCTTTGCCACCAGCTGTGTGGTCATGTGACTTTGGCCAAATAACTTTTTTCTCTCTCTGGAGGGTGGGCTGGGGGTGGGCTGGAGACTAGCACCATCATATAACAAATGTGTAATCTTGGGCAAGTTTGGTTTATTTGACTCCACTGAGACTGCTCCCCCAGCTATAAATTGCGGTCAAGAACTGTCATCTCACAGCTTGGCTATGTGAACTAAAGTATCCAGTCCAGGGGTTAATTAACACAAAGCATGCAGTCTGTGCTCATTAAATGGAATTACCTTTTTCAAGGTCTCAGCTTCCCTTCCTATGCGGTCTAGAGACTATACCAGATGAGTATGGCCAGCCCAGACTCCCAGCACTGCCAAGACAACTGACAGCACAGAGCCACATACATGGGCTGGGTCCAGGCCCCTGCACAGCACCTGCCAATCTCCAACTCATGGACAAGTTGATTTATTCCTTTTGTTTCAGTGTCCCCACTGATAATACCTACCTTGTGAGGTTGTTCTGTGGATCAGTAAGTTAATATAGATGAGGAGTTTATCATACTGTCTGGGAATCAGATGTGGTATACTATCTCAGGGGGTGCTATATATTGCAAATTATCATTATCACTCTTGGGTTTTTTATTTTATTTTTCCCAAATCCAGTATCACTTTATTGAGGAAATGTTGATCTACAGGATTGTTGTTGTCACAAAGGATATTTCCCCAAAATAGTATCAGTACATTTTCACCCTCAACCAAACTATCATCTTGTCCTACCACAAGGACTCAGGTCCCCAACCTCGCCTTAGTGCTCTGCTCATTTTGTTTTTCTGGAACCAGAGCACTGCTCAGCTCTGACTTAAGGTGGTGCTGGAGGTTGAGCCTGGGATCTTGGAGACTCAGGCAGGAAAGTTGTCTGCACAACTACTATGTTATCTCCTAAGCCTTGTTAACTAGTTTTTTAAAGATTCATCTTCTTTTTCTTTTTTCTTTTTTTTCTTTTTCTTTTTTTACCTCAAGGGCTATCACTGGAGCTCAGTGCCTGCCTTACAAATCCACTGCTCCTAGTGGATATTTCTTCCATTTCGTTGTTGTTGTTGTTATTGTTGTTGTTGGATAGGACAGAGAGAAATAGAGAGAGGAGGGGAAGACAGAAGGGGGAAAGAAAGATAGACTCCTGCAGACCTGCTTCACTGCTTGTGAAGCAACCACCCTGCAGGTGGGGAGCCAGGGGCTTGAACCGGGATCCTTATGCTGGTCCTTGTGCTTTGTGCCATGTGCGCTTAACCCACTCTGCTACTACCCAGCCCCCAAGACTCATTTTCTTCATTTTCTTAAAAGAACTTATTTGTAGACAAGCACCCTTGCTTTATATCATTACTATAAGTAATAAAGTTGACAGGGTAGCTGATTTTTAAAAATCTTAATTCTATACTAAGGCAGATACTTAATTATTATAATTTTCGAGTAAACTACCTAAGATCTCCTAGAAGACCAGGGATGATGGCTTGGTCATTCTCAGGCCTCATCAGTTCTGACAATCAGTGTTCTTTTGGGATTTGAGACCAGGGCTTCTGTCCACCCCCGAACACACACACACACACACACACACACACACACACACACACACACACGAGACCCAACTTCCTTGTCTGAACAGCTCCCCAGTAACTACTCACAATTCACATTAACATACTTTGAAAGACTCAGATGCTAGGTAAAAGTGAAACTAAACATGAGAAAGCAAGAGTTCCAAATTTTAGGGACAGCCCCCATCTTCAAGAGATAAATTTCTGCCCCAGGGGGATTTCCCCAAGTAAAAGACTCCTGAAATTTCTATGGCTACTGGCAAGACCTTCATTAGTTGAGAATTGTCTTCCAGAGCTGAGGGATCCACTCTGACTCCCTGCCCAGTCCTCTTCTGGATATCTGAGTCAACCCCACCCCTACTCCCACTGAAGTTCACCTTGTGGTTTCCCCAGAGCCTGGCGAGCCCGTTTGGATCCACAACTCGGAAGATCTTGGCGTTCTTGTCTTCCCACCTGATATATGGCTCGTACCTGGCATCAGAGAGCAGCTGGTACACATAATCCCACAGCAGCCTGCAGTCTGCAATGGAGAACGCTGCTGCTATGAACTCATTGTCTCATTCAGTCATCCTGACTCTAGAGGGGCTGCTGTGGGATGTCCATGGAGTTTCCCCCCTGCATGTGGTACCAGGGCTTGAACCTTACACGTGGTGATGTGTACTCTCTACCTGGTGATCTATGACTGGAATCACAATTATTTGAGCTTTTGAAGAATAATCTTTAGTGTTATTTGTGCTCTTGCTTTGTGTTTAGCACTAAACTAGGCCTTTTTTTTTTTTTTTTCCTATTATATTACTTAGTTCTCAGACCACTCCCTGGAGGAGAGCTGAAGAGGCTGGGAAAGCTGTCCCAGCCATCCAGTGGAGCAGAACACATGAGGTCCTGGGTTCAGAGGCCTGTACCCAGTCACTCAGTCCCCAGGGTTTGTTAAGTTAGGATCCATCCTGGGAAGTCCCCCTAAGCGAAGTCCAGGAAAAGCAAATATGCCATTGAGGAAAGCAAGCAGCAGAGGGAGTCTGAAAGAGGAAGGCACTAAGTCCTGCACCGGGGCTGCTCCACTGGGTGGCTGGGACAGGTTTCCCAGCCTCTTCAGCTCTCCTCCAGGGAGTGATCTGAGAACTAAGTAAAATAATAGGAAAATCAATCAAACAAACAAACAAAAAAACACGCCTAGTTTAGTGCTAAACACAAAGTAAGAGCAAATAACACTAAACATTATTATTCAAAAGCTCAAATAATTGTGATTCCAGTCATAGATCACCAGGTAGAGAGTACACATCACCACGTGTAAGGTTCAAGCCCTGGTACCACATGCAAGGGGGAAACTCCATGTAACAATGCAATAGTATCTCTCTTTCTCTCCCCCACAGACCCCCAATAAACAATGAAAAAGTTAACTCCAGGGAGATCACTGAAGAGTAGTATGCATCAAACTCAATAGTATTATGCATTAAATATTTTTTAAAAGATGAAATAATTGAATTGTGTGATTCCCAGTCATTTCCAATTCAAAAGTCAGATTTTTCTGCCCCCCATATGGTGTCTTATTATACATGCTATGGTTCTGCCATGGCTAGAAAACACCCTTTGGGGCAGAGGGTAGATAGCATAATGGTTATGCTAAGAGACTCATGTCTGAGGCTCTGAAGTCCCAGCTTCAATCCCTCACACCACCATAAGCCAGAGCTGAGCAGCGCTCTGGTAAAAAAAGAAGAAGAAGAAGAAGAAGAAGAAGAAGAAGAAGAAGGAGAAGGAGAAGGAGAAGGAGAAGGAGAAGGAGAAGGAGAAGGAGAAGGAGAAGGAGAAGGAGAAGGAGAAGGAGAAGGAGAAGGAGAAGGAGAAGGAGAAGAAGAAAGAAAAGAAAGGAAGAATGAAAGAGAAAGAGAAAGAGAAAGAGAAAGAGAAAGAAAACACCCTTTGAACAGGCAGGTTTCTGTCTTTTGTCTGAGGGTCAATCTTTCAGTGATGAATGCAGAGTAGAAGTGTTTCACCTGGTAGAACCCAGATGCTGATGCCAGCCTAGCTAGATTCAGAGCCCAAACTCTACTACTCACTGCTGTGTGGTTTGGGGGCTCTCTGTGACTCATTTTCCTTATCTGTAAAAATGGAGCTGATAGGGAGTGCAGCAGGTTAAGCGCACATGGTGCAAAGCACAAGGACCAGCTTAAGGATGCCGGTTTGAGCCCCCGGCTCCCTACCTGCAGGGGAGTCACTTCACAGGTGGTGAAGCAGGTCTGCAGGTGTCTATCTTTTTCTCCCCATCTCTGTCTTCCCCTCCTCTCTTCATTTCTCTCTGTCCTATCCAACACAAAGACAGACAACAATAAAAAAAAAGGCAACAAAAAGGGAATAAATAAATAAATGTTTTTTAAATGGAGCTGATAACACCAACTTCAAAGGAGTATTCTGGGATTAAATTTTAAAAGGCCTTAAAAGCAGCCTGGTACATAGGAAGGACTTGATAAATTTAAGTCTTGGGGTCTGGTATAGCACACAAATTACCATGCACAAGGACATAAGTTCAAACCCCTGGTCCCCACCTGTAGGGGGGGGAAGCTTCATGAATGGTGAAAGAATGATACAGCTCTCTGGTGAAACAATGATACAGCTCTCTCTCTCTCTCTTTCTCTCTCTCTCCCCCCCTCCCTCTCTCCTTTCCCTCTCTCCTTCTTCCTCTCTACCTCCCCTTCCCTTCTCAATTTATGTCTCTATCAAAAAGAAAAAAATAATGACTACTGGGAGTGGTTGATTTGCTGTGCACACACTAAGCCCTGGTGATAACTCTGCCCACCATGAACAGAAACAGGCCAGTCAGCCCAGCCCCTCTGCCAACACAAAGCCTCTCATCTCCCAGAGCAGAAGCACCCTCCACCTCACCTGCAATCCTGCCATCCAGGGGGGCCTGTGGCATGGCAGGGAAGGAGCATACGCCATCAGTTCTGCAGCCCAGCTCCTCACAGTGAGCTAAGCTGAAGGAGTCCTCCTTGCTGAGGGGCCACCTGACCAGGCTGGGGGTATCCATAGTGTTCCAGGAGCTGACCAGACCCAGATCTGATGGCTGCTGAAGAGGATCCCTTCTGAAGGATACCTGTGAGGGCCTGGTCTCTGCAAACAAATGAGCACCACTGACTCTGTGGGCCCCTTGTCTCCCCAGCCCCAACCCCCAACAACACATCTGGGGCAGCACTTCTGATGCTTCCTCCACCCAGGTCAAGAGGAGTGGAGGGCAGAGGGTAGGCCTCAGACAGTGCACTGCTGAGCTCTACCCCCCTTCCCTCCCCTCACCTGTACAATCCTTCACTCAGCCAAGAGGGGACAGAGACAGACACCCTGTACCTAGGGAGGTCAAGGAGGTACACTTAGATGAAATATATTTAAACAGACACTTAAAACAGGTGAACATCCAGAAAAGAGAATGCCAGGCAGAGAGAACACCAAGTGCAAAGGTCCTGGGGCAGGAGTGTCTCTGATTTGTTCAAATAACCAGGCCACCCAGTGTATCTGGAAACACACAAGGGGCAAGGAAGGATGGCAGAGGGTGGGAGGTCACTGGAAGATCTGTGGCTCTGACTCTAGGTGAGATGTAACTTACTAGAACCATTTGAAGTAGAGAAAAGACATGACCTGGATTGGGAATCTGAAGGAAGGTGGGAGCTGCTCTACTGAAAAAAAGATCTGAGGTCAAAGGCAGAAGCAAAGAGACCAGTGAAGAGAGTTTCCAGAGATGACAGGGCTGGACCATGAGCAGCACACTCACAGATGTGTGACCCCATGAGGTTCTGGGCAGATCCTGAAAGTGGAGCCAACAGCATCTGTTGACAAATGAGATGTGGGCAGGAGAGAATGGGAGCAAAAAGGAAGAATGTCCAGTGTCTTAGGGTGATGTGTCTTAGGAAAATGAAGCTGTGGTTTAAATGGAGGTTTTAGATAGGGAGACTGGGAGGGGAGTGGGGGCTGGCAGATCAGGTATGTGCTTTAAGAGTCCTTGGGGCCGGGGTGCCCCTCAGACATTCCAGAGGAGGTGGGTGTGAACTGGGCAGTCCAGGATGCACAAAGGCTGGGACTCAAAGAGGCTTGGGGATTCATGAGAATTGCTGCACTAATGTCACTGAGCACTGAAGATTATATGACATTTCGCAGGATCTGAATATAAAGAAGAGGCCCCTAAGCCTTAGGCTACACCCAAATTTTAGAAATAGAGAAGATAGGCCCAGAGATAGCTCATCTGGGAGGGCACACACTTTATACTGTCTATATTCTAGCCCCTGGACACTACATGGGAGCACCATGCACAAGGGAAAGCCTGAGGGGAGTTGGGAGCAGTGCTGTGGAATCTTTCCTTCTCTCCCCCCACCCTCTTCCCCTCCCATCTTTCACCCTCTACCATTATAGAAAGAGTAGTAAGAGGAGGAAGGGATGGGAAGAAGGAGGGAGAGAAAGGAGGAGGAGGGAAGAAGGAAGGGAGGAAGGAAGGAAAAATGAAAAAAGCCATTAGGAGTGGTGGAATGGTACATGCATATCCCCAATTATAACCCTTGGGGCTGGTGGAGGAAAGAAACCTTTTCCTGAGACACAGAAGGAATGACTAGTGGATTGTCCTGGAGGCTAAGGGGAGATTTTGGGGGGGAGAGAGGCTGGCCCACCGAATCAAAGACTGGAGAAACCACAGTGACCAAGACCACAGTGGGGGTGGGTGTCCCGTGTCCAGGTGGCTGGAGACCATAATGAGAGTGGTTTCATGGCGAAATCGAGAGCAGAGCAAACAGACACCACACAAACCACTCTTTGCAGGAGGAGAAATGGAGATAAGGAGCAGGGCTGCAGGAGGAGGTGAGTAGGCAGGACTGGGAGGCTATGGGGAACTGACCATCCCTTAACCTCTTTCACTATTTGGCATGGGGAAGCCCGGCCAGGAAGGCCTTTTGGATTTCGGGGCGCTGCGGGCAGTCCCCTCACCTTGCAGGGGGCAGGGGTGGTGTCCAGGAGGCATCTTCTGCCTGAAGGTCCCTCCAAAAAATGGCCTGCACACCAGGGCTCGCCGCTGGGTCTTGATGTACTGGAGCAGCTCGTACAGGACGTCGCCTGCAGGGGGCGCGGGAGAACGGGCTGCTGCTGACAGACTAGGGGGTGGAGGGTAGGGGGCTGGCCGGCCCCTGGGGGCGCTGGGGCCCAGCCGGCAGACCAGGGCAGAGGAGTCTGAGAGCGCAGGGCAGGACCCCGGAGCTCAGCTCGGCCGAAACTGGCAGCCAAAGCCACCCACCCGGTTACCGCAGGTCTGCAGCCAGCCGCACCCACAGCTCATCACTGGAGGGAGCCTGCAGGTGAGCCCGACGCGTCCCCCACGCCCGGCGACCTGCCGCCCTCTCCGTCCTGCTTCCCGCACCTCTCCCAGGTGCCTCCTACAGAGAAGCCCACCAGTGTCACCAGACCTGAACCCGGCGCCCTCAGTCGGAAGTCATCCTTGGTGAGAATGCAGAGGGCGCGGCCATTCATCTCGAATCTGTGCTCGCGAATGCGCCGCAGAGAGTACTCCTGCTCTGCCCAGCGCAGCCAGTGCAGCACGTCCTCCCGGCTCCAGAGCACCGGCTGGATACCTACAGCCAAGGGGGCACAGGCTGGGGCAGAGACTCCCCACCCCGCCCCCTCCCACACATCACTGCCCCTTACACCCCTCCAACCTCTCCCCGTCTTACTCAAGGCCCTTGCTTGGACAACACCTCCTCAGAGAAGCCCACCCTGAACACTCTCAGAACAGATGCTTTTTCTGTTCTGCCTCCCATCCCTTCCTGGTCATTTCTGTGTCCTGTTCTTTTCTCTTTTTAATTTTTAAAAAATATATATTTATTATTGGATACAGAAAAATTGAGAGAGGATGGGGAATACAGAGAGGAAGAGAGACACCTGCAGCCATGCTTGTGAAGCTTTCGCCTACAGGTGAGGATCAGGGGCTTGAACCTGGGTCACCTGTATATCTATTTGTCTTTAAAAAAAAAAAAAGATTTATTTATTAATGGGAATGGAAGCAGAGGACCAGAGCACGAGATGCCAGGGTTTGAACTGGGACCCAATGCCTGAGAGTCTGGCAGGAATGCAGCAGGTCTGTGCAAGTCAGTTTCTGAGTCCTGGGCCCGCAAACTGAATTATTTTTTATAGAGGTGAGAGACATATTAAGAAAGGCTGAGGTAGCGAGAGGGAGTTGGGCCGTAGCACAGCGGTTTTGAAACCCCAGCTCCCCACCTGCATGGGGGGTTGCTTCACAAGCGGTGAAGCAGGTCTGCAGGTGTCTATCTTTCTCTCCCCCTCTCTGTCTTCCCATCCTCTCTCCATTTCTCTCTGTCCTATCCAACAATGATGACATCAATAACAACAATAATAACTACAACAATAAAAAAGAGCAACAAAGGGGAATGTTTTTTTAAAAAAAAAAGAAAGGTAGAGAGAGTGTGTGTCAGCAAGAAGAGACATCTGCGACACTGCTCTACTGCTCATGAAGCTTCTCCCTACCCTACCCCCCACTTGCAGGTAATGAGTCAATTATATTTTTATGAGGTTCCCTATTTCATATTTCAAGCTTTGGCCTCAAAATTCAAAGCTATGATTCCTGGGTCAGAGGGGGTTGGGAGGATATATTTGCTATCACACATCTGATAAAAGCTTAATATCAAACATATATAAAGAACTCATATAGCTCAACATTAATAACAAAAACTACAAATAACCCAGTAAAAAGATAGACAAATGATCTGAATAGACAGTTTTCTAAAGAGATGCATATGGCCCAAAGACATATGAAGAAACACTCCACTTTACTCATCTTTGGAAAAAATGCACATTAAAACCACACTGAGATTCCACCCCCCATCTGTAAGAATGGCTGATATCAACATAGGAAATGATGAATGCTGGCAAGGATGTGGAGAAAAAGGAACTGTGATGCACTGTTGGTTGGAATGCAAATTGATGCAGCCTCTGTGAAAAACAGTATAGAGCATCCTTAAGCAAATAAAAAAAAAAGAAATATCTTCTATTTTATCTTAAATATCCAGCAATACTAGTCCTAAATATATATCCAAAAATATGAAATCACTAATTTGAAGGGAAATATGTACCCCTATATTCACAGTTGCATTATTCACAGTAGCCAAAAAGGGGAAGCAGCCTAAACGCCCATGGACAGATGACTGGATGAAGAAGTTATGGGATATATAGCATTTGATGGGATACTACTCTGTGATTTAAAAAAGTGAAACGGGGGGGGGGGGTCGGTAGCACAGCGGCTTAAGCGCACATGGCGAAGCTCAAGAACAGATGTATGGATCCTGGTTTGAGCCCCTGGCTCCCCACCTACAGGAGGGTTGCTTCACAACTGGTGAAGCAGGTCTCTAGGTGTCTATCTGTCTCTCCCCCTCTCTGTCTCCCCTCCTCTCTCCATTTCTCTCTGTCCTATACAACAACATCATATGGCAACAATAACGACAACAACAAAGGCAAGAAAATGGGAAAAAATAGCGTCCCAGGACCAGTGGATTCATCGTGCAGGCACTGAGCTCCAGCAATAACCCTGGAGGCAAAAAGAAAAAATTTAAAAAGTGAAACTGTATCCTTCAGGACAAAATGGCTTAGTGGAGGAAGTAAGGAAGTGAAAGGTAATTACCAGATAGTTCTGCTCTATATGTGAAATATAGAGAAGTAAAGCACACAAGCTTGTGTGCACATGCACGCACTCACATATACATAGACACAATCCAACTGTCTCTAAGACTTTGTGAGAACTATGGTGGTTCTTGTTGGGGCTAGGGAGCCACAACACTTTGGTGGTGAATGTGTTGTGGACCCTACCCTGTAATCTTATAGTCTTTTAAACCATTATTAAATCACTGGTAAAATAAATAAATAAATAACAAAAAAGATTAAACTCCACACTCCTGTAGTGGTTCTGACTACAGGAAACCGCTAAAACCCTACCCATAAGGGAACTTTGCTGACAGCATCAACCACAGATGGGGTCCTATTCCCAGGCCCAAAGAGAGGGCATGATACAGGCCACAGAGTACCTCAGACTGGCACCTGGCATCCTATGTGCCAGAATGATTCTCTGGTTTTTTCCTCCTCTCCTCCCCTCCATAATGGATGGATGGATGGATGGATGGATGGATGGATGGATGGATGGATGGTTGGATGGATGGACGATGGACAGACAGGAAGAAAAGAAGGGAGGGAGGGGACTTTCTTGTTCCTCAGGCCTTCAAATAAGACTGGAGTTGACTTCCAAAAGGACTTAAGCCCCAGTAAAAGACCCAGCTGCAAGCTGTGGGACATCTTCTGAGGTCTTGATGGAACTCAGCAGTGGGTCAAAGCCCCTCACAACAGTCAAACAGCTACTCACTGGATCAACCAACTGGCTCAGTGTCAAATCCCCTAGCTCAAGGTCCAAGTTCCAGCTCAGTCCCTTGTTAGTCAAGTCACTTCAATAAGTCACTTGACCTCTTTCAGCTTTGATGTCTGTCCTCTTTGGTAGCTTATCCTCTTTGAGGGGCAGTGTGGTACTATACAACCCAGAATCTCCCTCCTAAGACCTAAGAGACCTGGTAAACACACCCACTGAAATAAATGCAAGTATCTATGGTGGCTCTGTTTGCAATAGCAACGAAGTGAAAACATCCATCTGGCAGAGAATGAACAATCAAACTGTGATGTTTTCATGCAATGGAGTGATGTTTTGGTCCAGCACAAAAACTACAAAAGGCATAGATAATGTTCAACAATATTACAATTATGCAAAGAAACAAGACATAAAACTACAATCAAGAATAGAGAGGACAGGGTGAGGCCAGACAGTGGCTCATCTGATAGAGCACACATTACTCTCCGTCTTTGTTTCTCTCCCTCTCTCCACATACATGTTTATGTGTATATATTGTGTGTGTGTGTGTGTGTGTGTGTGTGTGTGTGTGTTAAATATAGAGAATAAGGAGCCAGATGGTGGTGCACCTGGTTAAGTGCACACATTACAGTGTGTAAGGACCCAGGTTCAAGCCCCTGGTCCCTATCTGCAGGGGGAAAGCTTCATAAATCGTGAAGCAGGGCTGCAGGTGTCTGTCTCTTTCCCTCTCTGCCTCCCCTTTTCATCTCCATTTATCACTGTCTCTATCCAATAATAAATAAATAAATAATATTTTTAAAAACTTAATTTTTAAAAAATATTTCTAAATAGAAAGAGGAGGAGAAAAATCAACTTGAGAGCAGCAGTGTTCCCATGTATACAAGGTCAGAGCTAGGTGTGGGAGGGGAAGGACAGTAAATGTAACCTGGCCCTGGATGGTGGCACACCTGGATGAGTGCACATGTTACAATGCACAAGGATCCAGGTTTGAGTCCTTGTCTTCACCTACAGGGGGAAAGCTTTGTAAGTGGTGAAATAGTGTTGCATGTGTCTCTATTTTCTCTCCCTCTCTATCTCCCCCTACCCTCTTGATTTCTGGCTGTCTCTATCCAATAAATAAAGATAATTAAAAATATTTTCAGAAATAAAATGTAACCTAAGGAGTGAAATAAAAATAGTAGTCTCACAATGACCTTGGGTCCATACTCCCAGAGGGTTAAAGAATAGGAAAGCTATCAGGGGAGGGGATGGAATACAGAGTTCTGATGGTGGAAATTGTGTGAAGTTGTGCCCCTCTTATCCTATGGTTTTGTCAGTGTTTCCTTTTTATTAAAAAAAAAAGTAGTCACCCCTTGGAGGGACTCTGACAGGGAAGAGTCACAAGGAAGCATTCTGGGAGACTAGACATGATCCAGCTCTTGATTATGGGAAAAGTCATAATACATTTTTGTGTAAAAAGCAGAGAAGGAAAAAGTCATGACTTTTCTAATACACTAGTAGTTGATATCTACTATCTAGGTGCATAGATATACAAAAATTCCAGACAAAATAGTTTACTTGGATGCTTTACTACTTCACCATGTGTGTAACTCAGATTCCAGCCCAGTCCCTGCTGCAATGGTACACGTTTCAGTGCACTGTAGTCTCTTTCACTCTGTCTCTATATGGAAAAAGAAATCATCCTGGAGTGGTGAAACTCTGATGATGACAAAAAAAAAAATTCCTGGTTGTACACTAAGATTTATACACTTGGCCATATGTAAATTATACCTCATATAAAATATGTGCAATAAAAACACACAACTATAGTAAAAGGCACTGATGACTGTACAGGCCAGTGGTAAATGAAGTGACCTAAATGACCGTGTCTCAGTTTCCTCAACTACAAGACAAAGACAATGACAGAAATAGGAACACACAGTAGTCACAAGGATTTAAAGAGACAACCAATGTAAAGACCAGTGTCAGACGGAGCTCTTGACGTTAGATGAGTGTGAAATGCTTGGTACTGGGTGCAGCACACCTTTGAGTCCAATGATCAAATGCCTGCACATGTTATCTAGGATGTCAACTCCCTGTTAAAGAAGCCTGCTCGGGTCAGTTCAGGGTGAACTCAGTTGGGGATCCCTTTCCCAGTCCAACCAAACCTCTGGAGTCTTGCTTGCAGACCAGCTCAGGGTCTTCCTCTTTTGGCAATAAGAGAAGTATTTTCACTTCCTTTTCATGGATTATTTTAGTCTTTCATGACTCCAGCCTGATTAAACCTTACTTTCCCGGCCTTAGGAAGTAGCTCACTGGGGATTTCCAGCTTGGCTGGCTATTAGCTTTGTAACAGATTTAGATAGAGACGCCCCCATACCAACCCACTCCACCCAAGAGCAGCCTGTCCAGCACACCGCGGGAAGGTTCAGGTGTCTCCCTAAAGAGTCAACACTTGGAGGACAGGCAGTGGCTTACCCAGTTGAGTGTACACATTACCATGCACAAAAGCCAGGGTTCAAGCCTTGGCTCTCCACCTTCATGAGCAGTGAAGTAGGTTTTCTCATGCCTATCTATCTTTTTTAAATATTATTTATTTATTTATTTATTCCCTTTTGTTGCCCTTGTTTCACTGTTGTTGTTATTGATGTCATTGTTGTTGGATAGGACAGAGAGAAGTGGAGAGAGGAGGGGAAGACAGGGAGAGAGAAAGATAGACACTTGCAGACCTGCTTCGCCACTTGTGAAGCCACTCCCCTGCAGGTAGGAAGCTGGGGGCTCAAACCAGGATCCTTATGCCGGTCCTTGTGCTTTGCACCACCTGTGCTTAACCAGCTGCACTACCGCCCAACTCCCCTTTCTCTCTTTTTATCAGTGTCATATCAAATAGAAAGTAGGAAAAAAAGGGGGGCTGGGGAAGAAAAGGCTGCCAGGAACAGTGGGCCAGGAGCAGTGGATTAATAGTACTGGCACTGGTCCCCAGTGATAGCCCTGGTGGCAATCAAAAAAAAATTCTGGGGCCTGGTGGTGGTGCACCTGATTGAGCACACATGTTACAATGCACAAGGACTCAGCTTTAAACCCCCAGTCCCCACATGGAGGGGAAAAGCTTTGTGAGTGGTAAAGCAGTGTTGCAGGTGTCTTTCTCTCTCCCTCTCTATCACCCCCTTCCCTCTCTATTTCTGGCTGTCTCTAGCCAACAAATAAATAAAGATAATAAAAAAAATTTTAAGTCTTCTCAGCCCCTTACTCCCAGAGCAGGGATGCAAGTGGGGGTTCTCCACCCCTGCTCTTCTACTGCTCTTAGCACTGGGCCTACTGGCTCCTTATAGAATCCCTGCATCCCACCTCCCACTAGAACGCCAGACTCACAGGTACAGACTTTGCTAGTTTCCATCAGTACTATCTCTGCAGCACCTCAAGCCATGGCCAGCACATAGCAGATGCTTGATAAATGCAAATGAGTGAGCTGAGTGATCTAATCAGGCTGGCAAGGTCTTTGGGCATCCTAACCAATCCCACCTCCAGCTCCCAGCCCAAACCTAATCAGGTCTCTTTCCACAGTGTCCCTACTATGCTCTCACTCAAGAAGCTAATCTACAATTAGAGATAGAACTATCACATACAGGATCCAGCAATTCCACTTCTGAATATTATTCAAAGAATACACAAACACTAGATCAAAAAATTATACACACCCCTTTGTCCACAGCAGCATTAGTCATAACAGCCTATATGGAGTCAACCTAGATGGCCACCAACATGAATGGGTAACGAAGATCTGATTGCTGTACGCACACAGTGGAAAAACAAGCTGTTATTTTTAAAAAGATGATGAGAGCATGCCATGTACAACAACATGGGTAGGCCCTAAAGGGATGTGCTAAGTGAAATAAGACAGACAAAAAATGATACAATTTCATATGCATGGAAGGTAAAAAAAAGAAATAAATGAAATGAAAAAGAAAGCAAAAGCAAACCCTTAGATTCTGGCCATAGAATAGTGGCTCCCAGCAGGGAAGGAACATGGTAGTGGGAGGGGACCGACCTAGTAGACAGGGGACTGGATGATGACAGGTGGAAGTCAGGTCTTTGGTGGTGAGTGTGGTGTGGTAAAGATAGGTAATGAAGTATGAATTTACACATCTGAAACTTACCTAGTGTTGGAAATGAACATTACTTAAAATTATAAAAATAAAAAAACTTTGGAGTCCTGTTGCATGGTGGTGGAGGGAGACCTATGTGGAGGGTAGGGTGAGACTACTTGGCAGACAACTACATGAAGAAATGAGAAATAATACCCATGTCAAAAACTGCACTAGAAATCATTAACACACACCCCCAATAAAATGCCTTAAAAATGTTTTTAAACTACTATGGCTTCCAACTGCCAACCTTACCAAGTCAAGACACATTTGTCCTGATGTTAAGACTGCTTTAAGCTGCCCTCCCTAGCTGATTAAAGTTGTACTCTTCAATACTGCAATTTCCTAGCTCAAGGGGGTCTCTAAGCTGGACCAGCCTCTAGCAACCAAAGTCAGAACTACATGGTTCTGCCAACCTGGCAGGGCCCCCAGGAGGAACTCAGGAGACAGTGTAAACTGCTTCAACCACCCCTAAAACTGGTAGCTGTCATTATTTGATACTGGAGGTTGTCACTCAGAGTGAGAGAGCAGGGAAGTGGAACTGAATTCCAGATCTGCCTTTTACTGATGGGTGAGTATAGACCAGATATTTCTCACCCTAAGGCCATTTTTCTCACCTATAAGTTGGGGACAATAGAAAAACCAACTTCCCAGAAGTACTGCGTGTATTTCATCAGAGAATGTACACACTATACACATAACACATAGCCTTTTGTTATGATTACCAGCATCCTCCCTTTCAGAGCCTGCCCCTAGGCTAGCAATTACCGTTGTCCTTAGATCATGTGCCAAAGTCTATCCAGAGTGCCCTCAAATCTATCACCCCACTCCTTGCCTTCGTTGTCTGGGCTGATATTGCTTTTCCTGATCATCACCCTCAACCTTATGTCATCCTCAGAATGTGACGACAGGATCAGCACAAACATCTATCATGTGTCCTGCCCATAGGCACCTTCTGAAGGGAAGTTTGCGATAGTAGGTGTGAAATCCATTCAGGGCTTGTCTTGGCTTCTGCCAGAAAGAGGGATCTTTTCCATTTGCACCAAGATATACAGGGTCTAGGCCAGGCTCTGAGTTACTGTTAGTTTTTTGAATCTCTACCCTGTTGATTGTTAGCCATAGTCCCTTTTATTATTGAGTGATGATATATCATTGTCAACACTAACAGTTTCCAGAATGTTTACTTCTCATCTCCATCCTTCCTGCTCTGTCCCACCCCTCTGCTTCAAACCTGTGCCCATTTCTTCACAGCTTCTAGCAGACCAGGATGTAGGGCAGTGTTTCCCTAACCATTCTTACCTCAACACTCAGAAAAACATATACATTTCATATCATGTCCCCCACACGTACACATGCAGGCAAAACAAAGCTTTCATGAAATCACAGCTACTGTTATTGAGAATGTACTCTTATAAGCTCCGTTTCCTTTTTCTTTTAAAATACATATCTTGACCCACCATGCTGACTTCAACCTTCTAATGAATCATGACAAGTCTTTGAAAAAAAAAAAATCACCATTAGGAGACAACTGCATATAATTAGGTCTGCAAATGCATTTCCAGCAGCAGCTGACAGGAGTCTATTAGAGATGCAAAGTGGTAAACTTCTTTTTTTTTTTTTTTTAACCAGAGCACTGCTCAGCTCTGGCTTATGGTGGTGCAGACTTTGGAGCCTCAGGCATGAAAGTCTCTTTGCATAACCATTATGCTATCTACCCTGGCCCAAAAGTATGGGGTAAACTTTTTTTAAGTATGTTATTTTATTTTTTTAAGATTTTATTTATTTATTAGTGAGAAAGATAAGAGAAGAGAGAGAGAGGGAGTCCAGCGGTAGTGCAGCGGGTTAAGCGCACGAGGCGCAAAGCGCAAGGACCAGCGTAAGGGTCCTGGTTCAAGCCCCCGGCTTCCCACCTGCAGGGGAGTCACTTCACAGACAGTAAAGCAGGTCTGCAGATAAGTATTTTTCTCTCCCCCCTCTGTCTTCCCCACCTCTCTCCATTTCTCTCTGTCCTATCTAACAACGACAACATCAATGACTACAACAACAATAAAAAACAACAAGGGCAACAAAATGGAAAATAAGTACATAAATATATAAAAGAGAGAGAGAGAGAAGAAAGAGAAAGAACCTGATATCACTCTTGGTAAATGTGTTGCCAGGGATAGAACTCAGGACCTAATGCTTGAGACTCCAACACTTTATCTACTGTGCCACCTCCCAAACCACTAAACTTTTCTTAGAGATGCAGAGTAGTATGCCCCACTGCAAACCTTTGAATCAGAATCTACACTTCCACATGGCTCCTGAGAGATTCACATACAAATGAAAATCCAAAATGCTCTGCTTAGCTCCCAGGATCCTAGGAAGTCCCATATGTTAAAAACTGTATCATTAAAGTGGGTGCTAGGACTCTCATTTAAGAGGAAGATGTGACTTGAGCATTAAAAATCCTGTTAGACTCCCCAGGCCTTTCCCCCTGTCTTACACACTGCCCGGACCACCCTGCTGCCCATGACACTGAAACACAAGGGTGGTGTTATGTGTCACTTCCTGTGGCTTGGATGCAACAAAGAGCTTTAAAAGGCAATTTCAAAACACAAAGATGTCTCAAGTTCTCTGCTTGAAGCAGAGTGACATTCACCAATCCATCTTCCTGGCAAACTCCTAGAAAATGAAGAGACTCAGTACTAAAACCTATTGAGTCCCATCCCATTAGCACAGTAGATGATTCATGCCCTTGTTAGTCTCAGTTTCTCTACCATCAAATGAGCCTGAGATGGTGGCCCCTCTAAGCTGCCTTCTCCCAAAATCCCCTAAGTTGGGTGGAATCATCTCCTCCCATACACACTTCCTGTAGCCTCAGCCTGGGGCTCCAGAGTACTGCTGTTTATTCATCCCAGCCTCCAGCTGACCTTCACAGGGATGGGAAAATTCAGATCTGGATCCGCTCTCATTGACCACTTTCACAAGGAGTCAGGATTCTGCCTCTCCTCCCAGCCCACATCCCATCATAAGACTTTGCAACTGTCTTGGGAGTGTACTTTCCCCTGTTCCACTGCACCTTTCTTTGCCAGATAAATAAATAACCATGGAGAGGTGGGGTGAACTTTGTAGGGAAACAGTTTGTCTGCTCTGCTTGGTGCAACTCACAAAGCTAAACCAAGATTTGTTTTGTTGGTGTACCTTCCTGCTGAGGCAAATCAACCCTGAGGACCAGAAAGAACAGAAGCTAGAGGTGGAGGAAGGGAGAGGGTGGGGGCCTAGAAATAAAGATCAGAGGCATGCTGAGACAAGGAAGCCTAATTTCCAGAAACATTAAAAAAATGGGGCTGACATCACCCCAAGCCATGTGAAGGTCAAGCCCTTATTGGGTGTCAGTGGCTGGCTTGTTTGGGATGCCTTGACAGGAAAATGACTCACTTTCCATACCATTCTTTCAAACTGCTAGCTCTTTAGTAAGAGCCAGAACTGTGGTGTCTGAACATTTTCAGAAGTTTCAATAAATATGAATCATGAATTCTAAGATGAGAATACAGTAGACCCTGTTCATGCCCTGCCCATGGCCCTAGGCACTTACTTCTAGGTTCTGAAGGCAGCAAAGGCAGGCAGCTGACTCAGCTGGTACCCAGGGAAACTTAAGAGCAGGGGAGGTGGTCAGTGACTACAACACTGGACTTAATACAATGAGATTCTGAGTTTAATTCATGGCATCACATTGTGCCAGAATGATGTCCTGGTTCTCTCTCTTCCTCTCATGTTAATAAATTTGAAAGAGGGAGGGAGTGAAGGAGGGAAAAAGAGGAAGGAAGGAAGGAAGGAAGGAAGGAAGGAAGGAAGGAAGGAAGGAAGGAAGGAGCAACCCTCTTCCCATAGAGGGAAGTAGTGAATAGAGGCCCAGCTTCCTTACCTTGGAGCTGGGGTAACTCAGGGTATGGGCTCACTGTCCCCAGAAGTTCCCACTGAGATAAACCCAAGTTGCCCCAACACTAAGTGCTCAGTGGAGTATTTTGGAATTTGTTTATCTTCTCTATCTCCCCCCTAAGCCTAAATGAAGAAGTTTTTCAGGAGCCATTGCTGGGGAAATCTAAGAGAATAGGACTAGGACCTCAGGAACCATATATATAGCACAGTGACGCTGTACCTGGAGCTGAGTAACCAGAGGGCAGGATGGCTCATGAAGGGAGGAAATGTCTGCTGCCAGATGAGCAGGAAGGCCTCCCAGAGAAGCCCCACTGAAAGGGTCTCCAAAAAACCAAAAGACTTGCATCACCGTATTTACCAAAATGATGACTAAAATTCTTGAAAAACCCCACCTCTCGCCTGTATCCTCTCACCCAGTAATCAGCACCTAGTAGAAGGGAGGGGACTTGAGATTACACAAAATGGGGCAGAACACAACCTCCTGCAGCTCAACATTCCTACTTTGAATATGAGGGAACATATTCAAATGGCGGTAGCGCAGCAGGTTAAGCGCACCAAGTGCAGGGACTGGCATAAGAATCCGGGTTCGAGACCCTGGCTCCCCACCTGCAGGGGAGTCACTTCACAGGCAGTGAAGCAGGTCTGCAGGTGTCTTTCTCTTCTATAACTTGGAGAACTGGCTGTGAGAATGACGAGGCAATGGGGGACAGTCCACAGGGCCACATGGGGCCAGCAGTACAGCTCCTCCCTCTCTGATGGTGGGTGTGCTTACCTACCCAGGAGAACTGAGTTAAATGACCTCCACAATCCTTCTCAGCACAAACAGTAGGGTCTTCAAGTCTGTCCTCAAGGTCATGTTTTTCCTCTTGTCACCAAGACTAAGGACAAAAGCACAACCCCAGTCTATGTAACCACTGTGTAACCACTGCCAAATATCTCCTTTGACTCAAAATAACCAGAGTTAACATGTGAACAAAAGGAGGTTCTGGGGTTCTTAGCAGTGCTACACATGCTCTTCTCAAATCACACCATCACTGCCCTCCACTGCTATTCAGATGTACCCCGTTTCCTGCTTGGGGTGGGGGGCTGGGAGGTAGTTGGGGGGGAGGAGTATCTAGTCTAAGTGAATATCTCAGTTCATGGAAAGAGAGGCTTTCTTCCCCATTAAAGAATATCAGTGCGTGTTTCTCTTTCTGAGAGAAAAGAGGAAAAAAGGAAGAACACTCAGAAGCAGAAAGAGGTGTAGGTGTCAGTGACTTAGAAAGTGAAGGCAGGGGAGTCGGGCGGTAGCGCACCTGGCGCTAAGCGCAGGGACTGGCTCCCCACCTGCAGGGGAGTCGCTTCACAGGTGAAGCAGGTCTGCAGGTGTCTATCTTTCTCTCCCCATCTCTGTCTTCCCCTGCTCTCTCCATTTCTCTCTGTCCTATCTAACAACAACGACATCAATAACAACAATAACTACAACAACAAGAAAAAACAACAAGGGCAACAAAAGGGAAAATAAATAAATATTTTTAAAAATTTAAAAAAAAAAAGAAAGTGAAGGCAGGACCAGAGGAAAAAAATGGGCAAAATATATATATATTGATAGTGCTATCTATGACCTTGAGAGGACTACCGTAGTTTCCAATGGAGGGGATGGGGACACAGAACTCTGGTGATGGGAACAGTGTGGAATTATACCCCTATTATCTTATAATTTTGGAAACCAATATTAAATTGCCAATAAAATCTTTAAAAAAAAGGATTGTTAGTGTGTTCTAGGAGCTGACAATACTGTAAGGCTTACAGATGTGAGGTCCCAAGTTCAGTCCCCAGCACCACACATACCAGAGTAAAGCCCTCTGGTTTTTTTCTCTCTCTTTAATAAATAAACATTCTGTGAAAGGATACCAAGCAGAAGTATTTGGGGATCGCAGGCTGTTCCCAAGGCCTATGAAGTCACACCTGACATCCTGCTCAGTGCTGTCAGAGGCTCAAAAGAAGACTGTGGCCAGGAAATCAAAGAGTGTGAAATCAATAAAGCTGTGTCAGCCAAACAGGAAGTGGCCTGGGAGCTTAACAACCAAGGTCAGATGTGCCTCCTTGCCCCCAGACCCTCCAGATAGATCAAAGGTCCCAGCAGGATCAAGCTTTTCACTTCCAAAGCTTGGGAAGCTCATTTTAAAGTCTCTTAGAAGATTCTTAGCAGTGAGTAGCACAGCTGGTTAAGCACAAGGACCAGCATAAGGATCCCGGTTCGAGCCCTGGCTCCCCACCTGCAGGGGAGTTGCTTCACAAGCGGTGAAGCAGGTCTGCAGGTGTCTATCTTTCTCTCCCCCTCTCTGTCTTACCCCTCCTCTCTCCATTTCTCTCTGTCCTATCTAACAACAACAATAATAACTACAACAATAAAAAACAAGGGCAACAAAAGGGAATAAATAAATTAAATAAATATTTAAAAAATAATAAAAATTAAAAAAGAAGATTCTTAGCAGGACCAGGTCTGGCTTTGGCATGGAGAACCTTGAACATACCAGTCAGCACCTACCCCCATCCCCAACTTTGCCATTTGAACCAGGTATGAACACATGAATCTATAGTCTGCTCCATGGTTCTGAGTTTCCCTGAGCAAGAGCATTACATAGGAAAATGAAATGAAAATATAAGGGATGATATCTCCCTTGGCTAAGTTGGGATAGATTTGATTGTTCTATGACTTCTTACACTTCTCTGTTATTTTCCAATAAGCACATGCAACTTTTATCACAATAATAATTAAACTTTTCTTGTTTAATGCCACCAGGGTCATCACTGGGGTCTGATACCTATACAACAAATAAACTACTCCCAGCAGCCACTCTTTCTCCTCCTCCTTTTCCTCTTCTTCCTCCTCCTCCTCCTTCTTTTCTTCTTCTCTCTCTCTCTCTCTCTCTCTTTCTCTTTCTTTTGGCTGATAGGAAGAGAGAAATTGAAGGAGAAGAGGGAGACAGAGAAGGGAGAGAGAGAAATATCTACAGCACTGCTTCACCACTGGTGAAGTTTCCCTCCTTCAGGTGGGTATTGTACCAGGGACTTGAACCTAGGTCCTTGCATATAGCAACATGTACACTCTACTGAGTGTGTCACAACCCAGCCCCCAAACATAGTTATTTAAAAGAGTAAATATATATATATATTGGGTTGCTGGAAAAGTTATGACATATTTTTCTATGGTTTTCTATGCAAAAACGCATCATGACTTTTCTCACAATCACATGAGTGCACACACACACACACACACAGAGACACACACACACGCATGTGTGTTGAGTTTAGCCCTGTATTGGTTATGTCTCTAACTCTTTGTCTTAAAGTTGGAAGGGCCCCAATAACTCACTTGATCCCAGCCCTCATCTCACCAGTGACCCGCCCTTTTCTCATACACACACATACAATTTGGTTATGTCAGCTGTATTTTGCACAAGAAGAATTCACATTTACCTCTCCCCTGACTTCTTCATCAAGAAAAAGTTCAACTCAGCAAAGAAACAGCAAGTGGAGGGAAGGTAAAACTCTAATGAGTTTTGGGGGGCTGGGTCATGGCTCCATTGGTGGAGCGCACATGCTTAGGGACCAGGGCTCAAGACCCCCAGTCCTCACCCACAGGGAGAGGGGGAAGCTTCATGAGCAGTGGAGTAGTGCTTCAAGTGTCTCTCCTCTGTGTAGCTTTCCCTCTGTTTCTGTCTCTCACCCTGTATCAAAAAAATGTTTTTAGGAGAAAAAAAATGATGCTGGGAATGGCAGAGTTGTGCAAGCACTGAGCCCCAGTGATAACACTGGTGATGAGGAAAAAAAGGAGAGAAAAGTTAATGGATCATATATATTTCGACTTATTTTTTTTTTATTTTGCTGCTATGGTGCCCTGCAGCAGCATGATTCCACTGTTCCAGGTAGATTCTCTCTGTTTTTAAGACAGAGATTGACAGAGTGGAAGAGGAAGAAGGTGTGACACCATGGCATCACTCCATCACCTGTGAAGATTCTCCTGTGTGAAGATTGCTCCCATGATGTAGCTGGGGTGCAAATCCAAGCCCTATGGCAAAGTGTGCATTCTACCAGATGAGCTATCACCCAGCCCTGATTTGTCCATTTTTTTCTCATTCAGCTTTGCTTCCCCGCCCCTACTCTACTCACGTAGTCTTCCTGGAAGCTTGCAGATCCCCCCATCACCCAACAAGTTCACTTGAGCTTCACATCTGGTTTGAGCCTGGATGCCTGGAGGTGGTGTGGCTGCCCTATGGTTCACAGGAGAACCAGTCATAGGCCCCTCCTAGAAAGAGGAAAGCAGATCAAAAAGGCTAGCATTTTGGTGAAGACTAATCATCTTTTTTAAATAGTGGTTTAGTAAAGATCAACAAGATTGTAAGACAACAGAGGTATAATTCCATACAGTTCCCACAACCAGAATTCTGTGTCCTATCCCCTCCATTGGAAGCTTCCCTGTTATCCCCCTCTGGGAGTATGGACCAAAATTCTTTTGGGGATGCAGAAAATGGAAATTTTGGCTTCTGTAATTGCTTCTCCACTGGACATGGGCATTAACAGGTCGATCCATACCCTCAGCCTGCTTCTATCTTTCCCCAGAGGGGTAGAGCTCCGGAGAGGTGAGACCTGTGATACACTGATGAGGTCACCTGCCCAGGGAAGTCAGGATGGAATCATAGTAGCATCTATAACTTAGTGGCAAGAGTAGTCATCTTTAAATATCTATAATTTTTTAGATGGGAAAGAGCATTCTTCTCTGCTAGTTGGCTATTTATTTTAAAGGAAGGAAACACATATGCCTTCAACTTGTACCATCTTGTAAGCAACAGACACTTGATAAATTTCATTTTTTATGGAATTGGTGTATTACACCAAAGTAAAAGACTCTGGGGTGGGTGGGTGAGGAGAATACAGGTCCATGAAAGATGATGAATGACATAGTGGGGGTTGTACTGCTAAATGGGAATCTGGGGAATGTTATGCATGTACAGGCTACTGTATTTACTGTTGAATGTAAAACATTAATTCCCCAATAAAGAAAGAAATTATTTAAATAAAAAATTCATTTTTTAGATTCATGCTGTTCTCCTCCTCCTCGTCCTCCGTCTCCTCTTTGCCACCGGAATTACTTCTGTGTCTGGGTACCTGTATGATAACTCCACCATTCCTGGTGACTTTTCTTTTCTTTTCTTTTCCCATAGAGATAGAAAGAAACAGAGAGAAAAAAAAAAATGAAGGTGGGAGGAGAGAGACAGAGCACTACTCCACTGCTCTTGAAGGTTCTCCCATGCAGGAGGGAACTGGGGACTTGAACCCAAGTCCTCACTCATGATTAACATGTGCATTCTACCAGGTGTACTACTACCTGGAAGCTGATTCATGCCACTCATGTTGCTGCCTAATCCCACAAAAAGGTTTCCTTGCCAAGACTGAATTTATAAACTCAGGGTCTAGCAAAATGACTGGAACCCTATTAAGAGACACAGGGAAACTGAAAATCCAGATTAAAAAAAAAAAAAACCTTTAAAACAGAAATAAAGAAGTAAGCAAGTAAGTCCTACTTTCAAACTGGGACAAGAAGAAAGGATAAACATCTGCACCACAAGATTCTACCAGGGGAATCTGTCTCTTTGCAGTTTGACAATGGGTGGGCCTATGGCTGGAAATAATTTGTATATCTTATTCATTGGGAAGAAGGAATGAAAAAGGTGACTAGGTTTTGTAGAAAGAGGAAGATCCAGTTCACATCATGAACAGCAAAAGTGAAACCAGTCCCAGTGGGAGTTGTTTTCTAATTCTAGAATTTTCCAGAGCATTGCATTCATTCTTTGGTCTCTGAGGAGAGCAATCTGCAGTGAAAGATTCACTGGGGGTCAAACTCCAGAAGCCTTGGTTGCAGTCAGTGAGGCTTCAATACCCTCTGGGGTAGTTCCTGGTTCATTACTAGCTGCCCCCAGCACTCCTGTCCTAGTGGGTGCTGTTTCCCAGGTAACCTAACCTCGGAGGCACCTGGCAATGGGGGCTTGTCAAACTGGCTAAGGAATTTAACACCCAGGACCCGCAGAAAGTTTCCTGTGGATTCCTCTACCCTCTTCCAAGAATGAGGATGGGGGAATTCCAGGGCTTTGACTGCCTGGTAAATGCCAACCAGAGAACTGCTGAGATTGATAGTGCTAGGCTTCCATGAAAGTCAGGAGGAATCCAGTACCTTGGATCTTGGAGACAGGGAGGTGGAGAAAGGCTTGGTAAGTAGGACAAGGGTCAAGCTCTTGGGGTGGCTTCTGAGGATCCTAGGCCTACATGGCAAATGGCAAAAGACAGCTAAGGTCAGATTAACCTTACCTCTCTCTCACAGGATCTTCAGCGGACCTCTCTGGTTGATGGGGTAAGCAAGAGGTAAGGAGGAGTATACAGTAGGAGGCATTGAGGGGCAGAGGCAGGAGAGCGTCTTAAGGGGGCTGGAGGTGGAAGGCCGGCTGAAGATAGATAGTGATGTTTATGGATATATTGGAAAGTGCTATTCCAGCCGGAAAAGCGTCTGATTAAAAGGATATAGAAACTGAGGTGGTGGAGAAGGGACTGAGGAGTGGGGGTCTGGGGCGGAGTGGTTGGGGGGTGCTATCAGGTGGTTCCGCGTGGTAGCTGTGGTGCAGCAGGCAGGCTCTTACCTGCATTACAGGTGGAGGCGAGGAGCACCTGGCTTTCCCTGGCGAGCGCTCCTCGGCCTGCAGCTGCTGGGCACTGGTCGAGCGCTCTCCACCCCTTTCCCAAATCGCGGGCTGGGCACTGGGAGGCGGCGCGGGAGGGGAGCTCTCTGGAGAGGCGCGGGGCGCCGTGCGCAGGGTCCCCAGGCGGCTAGCAGGCTCGGACGTTCCGGTAATCGCTATCCTTCCCGGAAACGAAAACGAAAGAGCGGGATTGGCTTCCACTCTCGCCCCGGCGGACTCGCGGGACGCCTGGGGCCGCCCCCGGGGAGCGGAGTCTTGGGGCGCTGCCCGCCTGCCAGTGGAGACACTTCGTCCTGCTGACACACCTTCCCATGAGTGGACAGCCCCCAACCCCACCCCACCCCCCACACACACCCTCCATGGAAGCGAGGTCATGCGGGATCTGGGGAGCCTAACCCTAAGGGCCCCCTAGTTCTGGTTGCCAACAACATGGAACCAACTTCCTGCTGCCCTCGTGCATCTCACATGATGGAGGGGTAATTGTGCTGTCCTCTGTTTAGCCAGATGGGAACCCTGTTGTCCAAGGGGCAGAAAGTCACCAGCTGAGCGGCTGGAATGCTCCCATGATCTCCCCCAAGTCCTTAGCGGTCCCTTTGCACAGGCCTATAGCTGCTCCAAGTGAACTGCTTCTCCCGCCCAACAGCAGCGCGCACCTGCCCCCGCCCCCTGCTTGAGGGGAAGCACAGCAAGGTTGTAAGCTCGAAAGCTAACCAACACCCCCTGAAAAGAGAGAAACCTTAACCTACTCAACATCTAAGGGCGTGGAGGCCATTATTAAAAAAATTTTTTTTTCTAAAAGTCAATGAGAATAAGGTCAGAAAGTCAATAGGGAGGAGGAAATGAGCTAAGGATATGACTAAGTTTTCAATAAAAGTGCTAAATGGCCCCTAAATATAGAAAAATGTCCTCATAATCACTATAAAATATACAAATTTTAAAAAGCGTTGATTTTTTAAAAAAGTTTTTCTGAGTAGAAGGTTACTCTGGGATATTTTTAATTCGTGAATTTGGCAAAAAAAAAAAAAAAAGTTTAATAATGCAGTTTGCTCCAGAGGTTTGTGAGGAGCTGACACTGCACCATGAGTGGGTACAGGTTCAAGCCTAGGGCAGGATCCAGCAAAGTGACCAGTGCATTTACCCTTCCTCTAATCATCCCACCACCAGAAATTTGCTCAACTGATGTAGCTACACATAACAGAAATAGACAGTTACTCATTTCAGTATGATTAATTATACCAAATGACAAAAACTATCTTAGTTATCCATTAAAGGGGTTAATAAAATAAAGAGTGGTGCAGTCATTGAACAGAGCATTGTGCAGTGTTGAAGCTCTCATGGCAGTTCCATCCTGGACTCAGAACACAGCCTGCCTGGCTTAGAATCCCAGCAATGTCATTTACTGGCTCTCTTTTCCAATTATAGTCTGTTCTCTTACCAGCTAAATAGAACTGATAATAATACCGATATCATACAGTATCATAAAGAGTAAGTGAGGGGTCAAAATATAGTTTAGTAGATAGAGCACAAACCTTATGTTATGTGAGGACTTGGGTTCAATTCCCAGCACATGGACAGTCCCAAATGGACCTGCTTGGATGGTGGAGTGGTGCTTAGGTGATTCTCCTCTCCCCACCCCCTAGCTCTTTAAGTGCACAATTTATTATTATTATTTTGCCACCAGAGTTATTTCTGGGTCTCGGTGCCAGCACAATGAATCTGCTGCTCCCAGCAGCCTTTTTAAAAATAAGACAGAGAGAAATTAAGAAATGAGGGGAGAGGAGATATATATATATATATATATATATAAAGAGAAAGGGAGACAGGTGGTGGCACACCTGGTTAGATGCACACATTACAATGTGCAAAGATCTGGATTCAAGTCTCTGGTCCCCACCTGCAGGGGGAAAGCTTCATTAGTGGTAAAACAGGGATGCAGGTGTCTCTCTCTCTCTCTCTCCCCCTCTATTCTACCCCCCTCTCAATTTCTCTCTGTCTCTATTCAATAATAAATACATAATTTTTTTATAAAACAGGATAGACTTCCTAGCTTCTTCCATAATGAAGACCCCAAATCTCATCTGCTATAGTCTTCCCTTTAGGTTCCTGATTAGTAAACACTTTATTCTGCTTCATATCTTAATGCTTTTCAGCCACCAAGTTGCAGATGCTACCATTATGCCAACCTGACTTCCTTGAGCAGACAACCTCACCAATGAGTCCTGGAACCCCACCTCTACAGAGCCCTACCCCACTAGGAAAAGATAGGAAGAGGCTGGGGTTATGGATCAACCTGCCAACACCAATGTCCAGTGCAGAAGCAATTACAGAAGCCAGACCATCCACCTTTTGCTCCCCATAAAGATCTTTGGTCCATACTGCCAGAGGAATAAAGAATAGGGACACTTCTAAGTGGGGGGTGGGGGGGACATGGAATTCTGGTGGTGGGAACTGTATAGAATTGTACCCCTCTTATCCCACAATCTTGTCAATCATCATTAAATCACTGAGAGAGAGAAAGAGAGAGAGAGAGAGACGTGCAGACCTGCTTCACCACTCATGAAGTGGACCCCTTGCAGATGGGGAGCAGAGGCTCCAACTCGGATCCTTGCATAGGTCCTTGCACTTAGTACTATGTGCACTTAACTGGGTGCACTATCACCCAGCCCCCCACATTCACAAAATTTAAAAATTGGTCTGACAAGTTCTCTCAACAGTATAGCATATGTGTGAGGGAGGTTCATTCCTCAGAGTTGCATTTTAAAATAAAGTGATTAATATTTGTGAGATACCTGGAATAGCATGTATTACACACTTGTGTTTATACAAAGAAACTTTGGAAGATATGTATTAAACTAATAAACAATTCAGAATAGAGAATATGAATGTGCGTTTTCATTGTATTTTCGTTAACTATGTGAATGAAAACCAATTCAAAAAGAATCATATAAAGTAAATTAGGAAGATCTGGGAGATGGTGCGGTGGATAAAGTGTTGGACTCTCAAGCATGAGGTCCCAAGTTTGATCCTTGGCACTAAATGTGCCAGAGTAGTGTTCTGGTTCCATTTTTTTTCTCTCCCTCTATTTTTTAAGGAAACGTTAGGAACTGTTCCTTGCCAGCAAGCTGAAACCTAGATTATAATGGGAACAAATAGGCATTGAGGTGGGGGGGCATGCAGCACTTCCCTTTGGAAGGACAAAAGCAGGATAACATGATGATCAAAGTCTATGAAATTATGAGCCAGTATGAACAGGGTAAGTTGACTCCCTCCTTCACAGAAGAAATATGTACAGACCTTTCTTGCTCAATAAAATAACAATATTTATTTCATTTTAAATTATTCATCTTAAATAACATTTTCCAACAAAGAACTCATAACTTATAATTTATTTATAACAACAAACTTTCCTACTAATTATAACACCTCTAAAAGGAGGGCACAAGGGCATGAGGTAGATGGATGAAGAGAAGGGCCTGGCAGACCTGGACACAGGCAACAAGAGAAGAATCAGCAGGTTACTGGAGAGCCTAGCGCCCAGGGTGAGGCCCGGAAAGCACCCATTTCTATGACCACTGGTTTGCTGATGAGGTTCAATCTCACTCATAAAAGGCAATGCTTATGGTTTCCACACAAGGAACACTGGAGCCATCCAGAGTGCTGGTTATTTCCTATGTGGTAAGGCCTCCTGGGTTCTGAAGTGTCCCTTCGGCTCTACCATGAGACAGAAGTATCTCACTTCTGGCTGCTTTAAAGAGGTAAACAGACCGTGAATCTGCAGTTCTCCAACTGTATCAACCAACAGTGATGGGTAAAAAGGGAGACATGGAGAAGTATCTTCTTCCAGTCTGTTTTAGTGGGATTCATGTTTCTCAGAGGGTAAGGATGGAAACTAAGTGGGATGTTGGCATTCCTTTTACATCAAGTGGTCATTCCAGAGAAAGCGCAGCAACACATGAACTCCTCCAAAGGAAAATATGACAAAATGAGCAAATGCATCTCTGTCTTCCTGTTGGAGATTCTGTGGGAAAGAGATGAAATTTTTTTTTTAAAGAAATACAGCAATTCAGGCTGGGGAGGTAGCATTATGATGATGTAAACAAAGCTTTCCATGCGAGTTGGGTGGTAGCGCAGCGGGTTAAGTGCACGTGGTGCCAAGCACAAGGACCAGCGTGAGGATCCCGTGAGGATCACCTGCAGGGGAGTCGCTTCACAGGCGGTGAAACAGGTCTGCAGGTGTCTATCTTTCTCTCCTCCCTCTCTGTCTTCCCTCCTCTCTCCATTTCTCTCTGTCCTATCCAACAATGATGACATCAATAACAACAACAATAATAACTATAACAAGGGCAACAAAAAGGAAATAAATAAATACTTTAAAAATACTTAAAAAATAAAAGCTCTTCATGCCTGAAACACCAAAGGCCCCAGGTTCAATCCCCAGCACCTCCACAAGCCAGAGCTGAGCTCTGGTTTCTCTCTATCTCTCTATCTCTCCATCTCTCTTTCTCACTCTCATCTTTCTCTCTGTATCTCTCTTATTACAATAAATAAATAAATATTAAAATAAAAAATAAATAAAACAATTCAAAGTCAGAAAGTCACTATTCATTTAATTAGTGCTTCTACACTGCCTCAAGAAATTTACCTCTCAGTTTAGGATGTAGTGCAGTGGATAAGGAATTGGAATGAAGTATGAGGTCCCGAGTTATAGCCCCAGCATCACAAGTGCCAGAGTGATGCTCTGGTCCTTTTTCTCCCTCATTAATAAACGAGTCCTTAAAAGTATGCATGTACAAATTACTGTATTTACTGTCGAATGTAAAACATTAATCTCCCAGTAAGGGAAAAAAAATTTAAAAATTAAGTCCAAAAGCAGTGTCCCTCCAGGTGATTCCCTATCTTGGTCATCAGCAAATGAGGGCTCTCTTTTCAGGCTAATAACCTCTTCCTCTAGCTTCCTGGAGCATTTTCTAGTTACTCTAGGATAAGCAAGATAGTTGGTTTTAGTGTTGACAAAACAGATAAGGGCTAGATGAGCAAAGAGGGGATCAAACATGAGCAAATCTGGCAGTGACAAAGAACACAACAGGCTTATGGAGCCACTGTCTATAGCAGAAGGAGCAGAGTGTCAGATACCAATGGCTCTCCTACTGTCCCTTTACCTGCAGGCGAGTCCAGTATGTCAGCCTTAGTAGAGTAGAAACGTGACTCTTCTGCTTAGTGCCCTCCAGTGGCTCACTCAGAAAAAGAAGTGATATTATGGCCCTCCCTAGCCTGCCTACGCAGCTTTCTTTCCAAATCTTTTACTTCTTCCTGCTGGTCTTCAAGCATGTCAACCATTGCTATCCTGCCTCCCATGCTGTACCAAAACTTCCTCACACAACACTGTCAAGTCACCTTCAAGGTAAGGCCTTCCTTTAACTCTTCAACTTAAAAAGCACAAAGATCAGTTTAACTATGGAAGTTGGAGCCCCAGATCCACATCTGCGGGGGCGGGGGAGGGGTCACTTCACAAGTGGTGAAGCAGGTCTTCACAAGCGGTGAAGCAGGTGTCTTTCTTTCCTCCTCTCTGTCTTTCCCTCCTCTCTCCACTTCTCTGTTCTATCCAACAACAACAGCTATAACAATAATAACAACCACAACAATGGCAACAAAATGGGAAAAAATAGCCTCTAGGAGCAGTGGATTAGTAGTGCACTTAAGCCCCAGTGATAACCCTAGAGGCAAAAAAAAAAAAAAAAAAAAAAAAAAAAAAACAACAACCTGTGAGTTCTCCAACTTCCCCCTCCCTTTCTTTCCTTTTTTCTTTATAAAGATTGTATTTATTTATTAATGAGAAAGATAGGAGAAAAGAAAGAGCCAGACATCATTCTGGTACATGTGCTGCTGGGGAGTGAACTCAGGACCTCGTGCTTGAGAGTCCAGTGCTGCATCACCTCCCAGACCATTCCTTCCTTTATTTTCCTCCAAAGCATTCATCATTATATGATAAGGTATATGATTTATTTGCTTTTTATTGATTGTATCCTTTATAGACTATAAACTCTAGGGCCTGAGCAGTGGTACAGTAGATAAAGCACTGGACTCTCAACCATGAAGTCCTGAGTTCAGTTCCTGGCATCCTGTATGCTAGAGTGGTATTCTGGTGTTTTCTCTCTCTGTCTCTCTCTCTCTCACTCTCTCTCTCTCACTCTCACTCTCCCTCTTTCATAAATGAATAGATCTTTAAAGGAAAGAAATAAAGGAAGGGAGAGAGAGAATATAAACTACATAAAACAGGAAAGTTTGTCTCTTTTGATCATTGCCATAGCTCCAGTACTTAAATGGAGCCCAACACATAGTAGGTGCTCAGCAAATATTAGTTCAATAAATGATAGGTCAGCAGCAGCAGGCTTAGGAATCCAGAATTTATCAGTAACTTGAAATTATTAAAAGAATTTTCCCATTTATAGTTAATATTGGTTAGAAAAATTGAACAAATGTCATTCTAGAAAGACAGATGAGAAAAACAGAAAGATCACTGAGTCAGATACTCATATACTTTAATACTGAATTTTTTATATTTATTTATTTTCCCTTTTGTTGCCCTTGTTTTTTGTTGTTGTTGTAGTTATTATTGTTGTTGTTATTGATGTTGTCATTGTTGGATAGGACAGAGAAATGGAGAGAGGAGGAGAAGAAAGAGAGGGGGAGAGAAAGATAGACACCTGCAGACCTGCTTCACTGCCTGTGAAGCGACTCTCCTGCAGGTGGGGAGCTGGGGGCTCGAACTGGGATCCTTAAGTCAGCCAGCTCTTGTGCTTTGTACCATGTGCATTAACTCGCTGCGCTAATGCCAACTCCCCATATACTTTAATTCTAATTAAATTTTTATTACCTTATTGGACAGAGACAGTCAGGAATTGAGAGGGGAGGGAGAGAGAGAGAGGAAGAAAGACACCTGTAGCACTGCTTCACCACTCACAAAGCTTTCCCCCTGTAGATTGGGACTAGGGGCTCGAACCTGGGTTCTTGTGCATTGTAATGTGTGTACTCAACCAAGTTCACCACCACCCAGCCCCTCTAATTTTGCCAATTAGTTATCAAGTGACTTTAGATAGAATACCTAATCTCTCAACCTCAGCTGGTTCTCCTGTAGCACCTATGACAAATATTCATTTCCTTCCCCTTTCTAACAAACTCAGAAATTCCCTGTGCGTTATTATATCAGTCAGCATCCCACAGAAGACAAATGGCACATCTCAGGCTGGATAGTCCTAGGAGGGTGAAAGAAAGGGTCTATCTACAAAGAAGTGGCGAGGGGTGGGGTAGTGAGAAGGTATGGCACTACAGCCTTGGCAGGTAACAGCAGTACTGTTGCCACTCCTGGGTCTGTAGGCATAGAACCTGGAAAGAGAGAGCCCTGTGGAAAACAAATCTAAAAGATACATTTAAGGTGTGGTCCAGGAGGTGGCACAGTGGATAAAGCATTGGATTCTTAACCATGAGGTCCAAAGTTCAATCCCAGGCAGCACATGTACCAGAGTGATGTCTGGTTCTTTCTCTCTCTCTCCTATCTTTCTTATGAATAAATAAATTCTTTAAAAAAAAAAGAGAGATACATTTAAGATCCTAAATGTTATGGGAAGACTATTTTTATAAACATACTTTAATCTAGAAATTAAATGTCTTAGATTTTAAAAAATTGGCTTTTGAACTAAAATCCCTTTTACTAAATAGTAGGGGTTTGGCAGTAGTGCACCTGGTTAAATGTACATATCACCATATTGAAGGAGCCAGGTTTGAGCCCTCACTCCCTACCTGCAGAGAAAACACTTCATGAGTGGTAAAGCACGTCTGCAGGTGTCAATCTTTCTCTCTCCCACTCTAATTCCCTTCCCCTCTCAATTTCTCTGTCCTGACAAGTAAAAATAGAAAGGGGGGAGGAAAGAATGGCCACTGGGAGCAATGGATCCATAGTGCCGGCACTGGATCCCAATAATAACCCCAGTAGCAAAAATAAAAAACAAAAAACAAACAAACAAACAAAAACAAGTAAAATAAAACCTAAAGGAAACAAGATGTGTGCCTGAGCAAGCTTGAGCTTGAGTCACACATGGTAAATTAGCAGCTTACTACCAAAGTGAGCTATTTTGATGGCCCCTTAATTGTACCTTTAAATGGATCAAATGTATGGTATATGAATTTTATTTCTTAATAATGCTCTTTTGAAAGATTTATTTTTTATGAGTAAGTGAAAGAGTAGGAAGATGAGAAAGCACCACTTGGTTCTATGTGGTATCGGGGATCAAACCTGGGGAGTCACTGATGTAACTTCATGCTGTACTCACTAAGCCACCTCCCTGGTTACAGTAAGTTACATATTTTTACTGTTATTAATTTATTTATAAAATTAAAATAGCAACCAGATCATAGGATAAGAGAGGTATAATTCCATATAATGTCCACCACCATAGTTCCGTGTCACATCCCCTCCCAAGTTTCATATTTTTTAAATGCAGTGCAGTTCAGTGTCAAGTTATTAAACTGAAAAGGTATTAAGTTTAGGGTTTAATAGAAATTACAACTTAAAAGGTAATGAAGGGACAAGGTAGGTGACTTAGCAGTAGAGCACATGCCTGGCATATGACTCTGGGTTTGAACCCTGGAACTACATAGGAATGGGATGGTACTCTGGTCACTTTCTCTGTCTCTCTGAATTAAAAAAAAAAGAGAAGATTAAATCCCTGCCACCACAATGTGCCAGAGCTGAACAATGATATAGTTTCTCTCTTTGTCTCTCTCTCATGAAAATAATGTTTAAAAAGACAAAAGGGAAAAAAAGAAAGGTGGAGCGGAGGAGACTGTGTAATGGTTATGCAAAGAGACTCTCATGCCTGAGATTTTAAGGTAAGGTCCCAGGTTCAATCCCTGCAGCACCATAAGCCAGAGCTGAGAAGTGGTTTGGTGGAAAGAAGGAAGGAAGGAAGGAAGGAAGGAAGGAAGGAAGGAAGGAAGGAAGGAAGGAAGGAAAGAAGGGAGAGAGAGAGGAAAGAGGAAGAAGGAGGAGGAGAAGGAGAAGAATAAAATGAAAAAAGAAAAAGGAAGGGAGGGAGATGGAGAAAGACAAAAAATAATAAAGGTAATGAAAAAATGGAAAGGGAGGTGATTATATAGAGCAGTGACTTTTTTTTAAATTTATTTTATTTTATTTTATTTATTCCCTTTTGTTGCCCTTGCTGTTTTATTGTTATAGTTATTATTATTGTTGTTGTTGTCATCGTTGTTGGATAGGACAGAGAGAAATGGAGAGAGGAGGGGAAGACAGAGAGGAGGAGAGAAAGACAGACACCTGCAGACCTGCTTCACCGCCTGTGAAGTGACTCCCCTGCAGGTGGGGAGCCGGGGCTCGAACCGGGATCCTTATGCCGGTCCTGAGCAGTGACTTCTTAATTGAGTTGAAGCAATTACAGAATTTGTTACGGTTGGGTCTGGGTATGTGTAGTTCTTAGAATTCCACAGATGATCCTAATAAACTTCCTAGTTTGAAAGCATGGAGCAGTTTTTTCACTGTTTAATTAATGTGCCCTCAAAGCCCCTGGGGTGTGTACAAAAAGACAGATTCTGACGCTGGCCTCATAGGCTGGGGTCTGGGGTTTTGCACATCTGATCAGCTGCCAAGTGACGCCAATTTGCTATTAGGCCACAAGCCACAGATTGAATAGCCAGTGTGAAATAAAATGGCTTTGACTCAGGTTCACAGCTGTTAGATCTAATGTTTGTTGATCTGGATTTCGTTAATCTGGTCGCTCTGCTAATTCCTGGACATCCTCTACTCCATAGCCACTTTTCAATTTATTCATCCTCCTGCCTAACAGATCTTTTGGAGGGAACCTGATGCCTCACCTCATGGTCAATGCTGTCCCCAATGTTTCGCAGCTTCAAGGCCAGTTTGTTGATTATTTCTTCCTGGTGGTGATTCTGCCCAGTGTTGTTCTCAAAATGGGAAGGTGAACTGTGATCTACATTGGCAAAAGAGAGAGAGAGAGAGATCATTCTATTGACACTAACTTTCTGTAAATCACTCGTTGCTAGTCTCTAAAAACTCTTTAGACAATGAGGGAAATGGAATCTCACCATCATTGAAAAGGAGTCTTGCACTGGGATGCATCGGCTCTGTCCAGTGGCAATATAATGTGAAAAATGGAAATATACTTTGAGCTACACATTCACTTTTAGTTTTCTACTAGCAAATCTTTGAAATCCAGTATATAGTTTATATTTACAGGATATCTTAATTTGGGTGCTGACTTTTTACTGAAAAATATTTATATGTAGTTAGATTTCATGAAGTTTACACTTTAAAAAGTGGATTCACATATCCAAGTTGTTCCAAAAATAATAAAAGTTTTCCAACAACTAAATCAAATACTAGTTTTTAAACTTAAATCAACTAAAACTTAATAGTTTAATTCATAAATCAAATGTGGTTAGTAATTATTGCACCAGACAGTGCAGGTCTGTATCTTTCCAATTTTTTTGTTTGTTTGGTTGTTTTTTAAATTTTTTAAAATATTTATTTTATTTATTCCCTTTTGTTGCCCTTGTTGTTTTATTGTTGTAGGTATTATTGTTGTTGTTATTGTTGCCATTGCTGTTGTTGGATAGGACAGAGAAAAACGGAGAGAGGAGGGGAAGACAGAGAGGGGGAGAGAAAGATACCTGTAGACCTGCTTCACCGCTTGTGAAGCGACCCCCTCCCACAGGTGGGGAGCCAGGGGCTCCAACCGGGATCCTTAAGCCTGTCCTTGCGCTTTGCGCCACCTGTGCTTAACCCGCTGCGCTACTGCCCGGCTCCCATCTTTCCAGTTTGTTTATTTTTAATATTTATTTATTCATTTTCCCGTTTTGTTGCCCTTATTGTTTTTTATTGTTGTTGTAGTTATTATTGTTGTGGTTATTGATGTCCTCATTGTTGGATAGGACAGAGAGAAATGGAGAGAGGAGGGGAAGACAGAGAGGGGGAGAGAACGACAGACACCTGTAGACCTGCTTCACCGCCTGTGAAGTGACTCCCCTTCAGGTGGGGAGCCGGGGGCTCGAACCGGGATTCTTACGCTGGTCCTTGCGCTTTGCACCATGTGTGCTTAACCCGCAGCGCTATCGCCTGACTCCAGTCTTTCCAGTTTTTTAAAAGTAGGTTTTCTGGGCCTGGTAGTAGTGAAGCGGGTTAAGCGCAGATGGCGCAAAGCGCAAGGACCGGCGTAAGGATCCCAGTTCGAACCCCGGCTCCCCACCTGCGGGGAGTCGCTTCACAAGCGGTGAAGCAGGTCTGCAGGTGTCTTTCTCTCCCCCTCTCTGTCTTCCCCTCCTCTCTCCATTTCTCTCTGTTCCTCCTTCACAGACGGTGAAGCAAGTCTCCCCACCTGCGGGGAGTCGCTTCACAGATGGTGAAGCAAGTCTGCAGGTGTCTTTCTCTCCCCCTCTCTGTTTTCCCCTCCTCTCTCCATTTCTCTCTATCCTATCCAGAAAGGATGACATCAATAACAACAATAATAACTACACAACAATGAAAAACAACAAGGGCAACAAAAGGGAAAATAAATAAATATTTTAAAAAAGAGATGAGTTAATAAAGAAAAATGGGATTTTCCATTTAGTGGTGTTTTGTTGTTGTTGTTGTTGTTATGTTTTTTGCTTTTTATAGCTTTGTCATCAATGTTACCAGTAAAACTCAGTGCTTGCATGGTTCCACTATTTCCAGTGGCCTTTTTTTTCCCTTCCTTTTTTTTCTTACTTTTTACAGAGAATAGGAGACAAAGAAAAAAGAGTCGGGGCAGGGAGAGAAACAGCTGCAGCATTGCTCCCCTGCAGGTGCAGGTCAGTAGCTTGAATCTGGGTCCTCACATACAGTAGCATGTACACTCCACCAGGTGAGCCACATGTCCTCCTCCCCCATTTAATGTGTTTGCCCACAGCCTTTGAATTAGTTCCTGCAAACCTTATCTGCTTGAATAACCAGTATGTGTCTTTTAGCAACACAGAGTAAATTTGTGGTGGGCAATCTGGGGAAATTTGAAAGAATAAAGACAAGGTCTCTGTCCCTTGAGTTACTTTCAGTGTACTGATCAGGGGGGTGAAACCATTTCCATGTGCTTTAGGAATAAAGAAGAACAGGAAACACATTTGGACTAGAGTAGATAAAGGTATGGATTCTTAGATACAGCTAATTCTCCATTGAATTTATTTAGTTTCAAATAAAATGTGAGGGGTTTGGATTTCTCAGACTTGGTTCTAAGAAAATTAACTGTTGAGGGCCAGGTGGTGGGTGGTGCACCTAGTTGAGCTCACATGTTACAATGCACAAGGACCTGGATTTAAGGCCCCGGTCCCCAACTGTAGGGGGAAAGCTTTGAAAGTGGTGAAGCAGGGCTGCTGCAGGTGTCTGTCTCTCTGTCCTCTCCCTCTCTATCTTCCCCTTCCCTCTCGATGTCTGGCTGTCTCTATCCAATAAATAAAAAATATATAATTTAAAAAACAGAATAAATTGGGTGAGGGTAGATAGCATAATGGTTATGCAAAGAGACTCTCATGCTTCAGGCTCCAGAATTACAGGTTCAATTCCCCCACACCACCATAAGCCAGAGCTGAACAGTGTCCTGGTAAAAAATAATAATAATAAAAAATAAAAATAAGGGGGCCAGGTGGTGGCGCACCTGCTTGAGCACACGTTACAATGCACAAGGACCCAGGTTCGATCCCCTGATTCCCACCTGCAGGGGGAAAGCTTCACAAGTGGTGAAGCAGGGCTGCAGGTGTCTCTCTGTCTCTCTCCCTCCCTATCGTCCCCTTCCCTCTCTATTTCTACCTGTCTCTATCCCATAAATAAATAAAAATCATTTAAAAATAATAAATAAATAAATAGTCCTCAGAGAATTTAGTGGGAAAGAAACACAGATATGTTGAAGAGCAAGATCTGCACAGAGGAGTCAGTGAAGACATGAAGAATATTATCTCTGGATAAAGTCTTGGCAACAGATGATCTGATTTATCAGGTATGAGAAAAGAGAGAGAAAAGCAAACTACTTTTCTCATTAGCAGACTGGAAGATGATGATGACACTAATGACCTGTAAAGGTCTGCTCTGATCCTGCTTTCTAGTCCTATTTTCAACTCTGACACCATCTTCCTAGAAAATACTTTCAGCCCACCTACATGTTAGCTACCAGGCTCAGTCAAAAAATTAGTAAAGTCATGGGCTTCTTGGAATATACCTAAAATAGACTTTCTAGCTTCTTCCAACATGAAGACCTAAAATTTTATCTGCTATATTCTTACCTTTAGGTTCCTCATTATTAAACAATTTGTTCTAATTTATATCTTAATGCTTTTCAGCCATCAAGTTGCAAATGCTACTATGATGCCTGACTTCTCTGGGCAGATGACCTTATCAACATACCCTGGAACCCTACCTCTGCAGAGCACCACCCCCCTAAAAAAAAGATAGGAACAGGCTGGATTGACCTGCCAATGCCCATGTCCAGCAGAGAAGCAATTACAGAAGCCAGACCCCCTACCTTCTGCACCCTATAAATATCTTTCCATACTCACTGAGGGATAAAGAATAGGGAAGCACAAGGGCAACAAAAGGGAAAATAAATAAATATTTTTAAAAATATTTTAAAAGAATAGGGAAGCTTACAGTGGAGGGAAGGGGATGTGGAACTCTGTTGGTGGGAGTTGTGTGGAATTGTACCCCTTCTTTTCTCACAATTTTGTTAATCATTATTAAACCACTAGTAAAATAAGTAAAAATAGGGTAGGGGTTAATACATAATGGTGGTACCTTGGACTTTGGAGCCTCATGCAAGTGAGTTTTTTTGCATAACCAATTTTTTCTGTCTCTACCAAAAACAAACAGGGGGAAAGGATTTTAATTTCCCAGCATTCTCAGACATTCTGGTACCACACCTTTTGTGCAAATTAAAATTTCCACCTTATCTTTCTTCTTTCTCTCGTGTTCTTCCCCTATGTCAAAACTAAAAAAAAAAAAAAAAAAAAAAAAAAACCTCTGAATTAAATTCTTGCTAACTTAAAAAATGCAGACATTGGGGCTGGCAAAATAGCTCAATTGGATAATGTGCTGCTTTGCCATGTGTGCCACTCAGGATCGATCCAGCCTCCACTATACTGAAGAAAGCTTTAGTGCTATGATCTTTCGCTCTCTCTACCTCTATTAAAAAAAAAAAAAATGCTGTTAGGCCAAGCTTAAAAACCCGGAACCTGGGGGCCGGTTGGTAGCGCACCAGGTTAAGCGCACATAGTGCAAGCCCAAGGACCGAGCAACGATCGCGGTTTGACCCCAGGGCTCCCCACTTGCAAGGGGGTCACTTGGCAAGTAGTGAAGCAGGTGTCTGTCTTTCTCTCCTCTTCTCTGTCTTCGCCACCTCTCTCAATTTCTCTCTGTCCTATCCAGTAACAACAGCAGCAGAAGCAACAACAATAATAACAACAATGGGGGAAAAATGGCCTCCAGGAGCAGTGGATTCCTTAGTACCCCAGCGATAACCCTGGAGGAAAACAAACAAAAAAAAACAGAACCTCACTTCTCCAGAGCCCTACCCCACTAAGGAAAGGCAGACAGGCCTTGAGGTATGGATCTACCTGCCAATGCCCATATCCAATGGAGAAGCAATTATAGATGCCAGACCTTCTACCTTCTACACCTCATGGGGAATTTGGCCCATACTCCCAAAGGGAGAAAAAAATAGGACCTTCCAGTGGAGCATATGGGACAGGGAACTCTGGTGGTGGGACCTGTGTGGAATTGTACCCTTGTTATCTACAATCTTTAAACATTATTAAGGCATTAATAGCACAAATTTTATTAAAAGATAACTTTGATCTATTTTAGCTGACCTGGGATCATCCTAGTTAGTTGTCACATCAATGAATCAGGGCTAGTAGAAACTAAAACTTAACATCAAGAGCAAAGTTTTGTTTAGATTTTTACTACCTACAAACTTTCTTCAATAGCTTTACCACAGTTTCTTAGATTAATGTACAGATAACTTATTTAATGCCCAATTTTATGTTCAAAATACAAGGAAAAATACATACTAGATAGAATATTTATCTTAGTTTACTAAAAAAATAATAACTTACCTGGGTCTCCTGACATGGTTGAAACTGGCAGAGAGCTGACAAGTCTGGTCATGTATGACTCCTGAACTCTATAGTTTACCTTCAGTGATTTGCAACAATTTGTTACTTCTGACCCAAGACTCAGAACTTGTTTAGAGTCACAAACAATGGCAAGATGTTGTTTACTCTTCATGCTATTTCTCTATTGAGAAAACATATTTTCACAGGAATTTCTCAATACATTTTTGGTATCTTAGGGGAATACTGATGTGCTAATGATACCACCTATCCTATGCTCTACATATAAAAAGGTTTGGCATCAAGTATAAATAGAATAGTGTGCAATTCATCCCACAAATGCCTAGCGTTAGCCTAACCAAACAATAAACAAATAGCATCATTTATATCATAATAAATAATACTTATATCATGATATGATAAATGATATTATTTATAAATAGCACACAATATGCCAGCTATTATATATTATTATTTAGAACAATTTTTTTCATTAGTGATTTACAAAATTACAAAATAGCATAGGTACAATTCCACAGCATTCCCACTACCAGAGTTTTGTGTCCCTATTCACACCACTGGAAACTGCAGTGGTTCTTCCAAGGTCACAGATATGGGTTGACTATTATTTCTACGACTGTCTGTCAATCTATATGTATATATGTGGTCTTTCTTTTCTTTTTCTAAATATTTATTTATTTATTCCCTTTTGTTGCCCTTGTTGTTTTATTGTTGTAGTTATTATTGATGCTGTCATTGTTGGATAGGACAGAGAAATGGAGAGAGGAGGGAATGACAGAGAGGTGGAGATAAAGATAGACACCTGCAGACTTGCTTCACTCCCTGTGAAGCGATTCCCCTGCAGGTGGGGAGCCGGGGTTCGAACCGGGATCCTTATGAGGGTCCTTGCACTGCGCCACCTGCGCTTAACCCGCTGCGTTACCGCCCGGCTCCCACTCTTTCTTTTCTTTTTGTTGTTTGCCTTTTTTATTTTTTTAATATTTATTTATTTATTTGTTCCCTTTTGTTGCCCTTGTTTTTATTGTTGTACTTGTTGATGTTGTCGTTGTTGGACAGGACAGAGAGAAATGGAGAGAGGAGAAGACGACAGAGAAGGGGAAAAAAAGATAAACACCTGCTCTCTTCTCTTTTCTCTCTCACATCGGGACCCGGAGAAGGGCTAGCATACAGAGTGGAGGCAGCCATTGTGGTTTGGCACCACGTGGTTTAACCCGTTGTGCTCACAAGGACTCTGGGCCATCAGCACTAATAAGAATTATATTACCATGCCACCACGGAGCTCCTGGTCTCTTTCCCTAGAAGCAAGCCTGGCAGTGGGGAGCTGGGGGCTCAAACCAGGGTCCTTGCGCTTTGCACCACCTGAGCTTAATCCTGCGTTACCGCCTAGCTCCCCAAAAGTTCTAATGAACTCAGAATTACTTCTTGTTTTAATATTTATTTATTTCCTTTTGTTGCCCTTGTTTTATTATTGTCGTTGTTATTGATGTTGTTGTTGTTGGATAGGACAGAGAGAAATGGAGAGAGGAGGGAAAGACAGAGGGGGAGAGAAGGACAGACACCTGCAGACCTGCTTCACTGCCTGTGAAGTGACTCCCCTGCAGGTGGGGAGCCGGGGGCTCAAACCCGGATCCTTACGCAGGCCCTTGTGCTTCGCACCACGTGCACTTAACCCACTGTGCTACTACCGGACTCCCAGAATTACTTCTTTTAATGCAACAAAACAATAGTAAAACTAATGCAGAAACTGTGCTGATGGCAACCCTGAGCCCTGTAAATTGTATGCTGAGTCAGAACTGACTGAGGGCACTCAACTGGCAGAGGGGCGGGTAAGAAGAGGTAATGAAGAGTTTGGAAAGGGATTGGAGCTCTGAGCAAGTTTCACTGCAAAGGGAGAAAGGACCATTCTGGACAAAAGAAGCTAGAAGCACCAATGAAATAGCACCATCAGTGATGCACCAGACTTTCATGCCTGAGGCCCCAGAGATATCATATTCAATCTTCATCACTACAGAATAAGCCAGAATTGAGCCGTGTTTCTCTCTTACACAAAAATAAGTCTGGGGCGGGGGAATGCCAGAAAGCAGTGATCTGTC